>NC_090275.1:8141212-8444242 GCF_040414725.1 Anabrus simplex | reverse complement strand
GTTTGTATAAATTTTGTTCAAAAATTTTGGATTTAATGGTCTCTACTACTTGAGAAAATTGTGCAATAAAAAATTCCATTCACAGGTTTCCTAATACAGGTGTGATATATATACCATTGACGTTTTGTTACATTTGGCACAATATTATGGGAGATAGATGGGAATAATATGAAAAATTATAATTGGTGGGAAAGTGAAAACAAATGCTGTGTGCAGACTGACAAACAAAGCATTATTAAAATGATAGGCAACATCGTTTGAATTCAACGGAATAACTTCGTGAAAAGAAAGAAGAAACTTAATCGTTTTAGTTGCAGCCATAAATATTTTTCACCAAAATGACCAAATATCGATTTTTATCTCAATACCGTCCCCTCAACAGTGCTTTGTGGTGACTATGAGCACAGCAGAGTACACGAAAAATAAGACATTTATTCCACGCTAAAACACAGTTCCCTTTCGTGAAGTAATCCGTTCCCCAGTCCGATGGAGACAGTCTCTCTTGATATCTAATTCGCGTTAAACTTTCTTCTTGTACAAATATGTCTCTCCTCAGTGAGAACAGCTGGTTGAGTCTGTAATTAAAACTTTGTTTGCTCGTCCCGAAGATAAAGCCCGTGCCGTGCCGGAGGAGGGACGTTCATGCTATTGGACGGTCATCAAGCAATTATATAACGTCAACAACACTCTGCTAATCAAATATCTCCTGGACAAACAGCTAATGGCGCATCAAGATTTCCCTTGCGCCATCCATACGCTCGGCAAATTTCTAGGCGCCAACATAAAAATTTGATTGAATAGTGGACAAGGACAGTCGAAACGAACGTTCATTTTAAAGCCCCTGCCATTCCTTGTGTAGCTGGGGGATGACATCGCATTCACTTGTAGAAAGAAGTCGCAGACCAAGGAGGATTTTAAAATATCATTTAACAAAAAATGTATTCCTAAAGTAGCGAAGTGAAGGCTCTTGAGCCTCTTAAGGATAAACATATTCTTGATTACAGATAGGTTAACATTAGGTCTACACTAGGAAAAAGATTACTTTCTGACTAAAGTAATTCTGTGCGTAATAAGGGCGATACTAACGATAACAAAAAGTAACGTACGACTTAATATGCCCCATTGGTTCTAGAGTTCCATAAGTGTCTGATGATCTACGTGACTTTGTACTAAGTCGTTCATTGTCACATTCACCCACGATTCATACCGTCTGGCTAAACGAACAGAAACGATACAATAAACTCTCCATTATTTTGCCTAATTAAGGAGAGAACCTGTAGGAAAATCGAAAAACCCGGATAATCCAGTTCAATTATTGGCGACATAATATGGTATTTTAGGATATGGCAAGAATGGAGTTTTTAATCTTTGTACGTTTTGAAGGTCCACCACGACTAATAGCGCCGCACAAAATCTTCCAAGTTTGCATTGCTTTTCTTAAAATGGCGGATCGTTTGTATTTTGTAAATCACCGCCACCTTGGCAGCATACGCTTTCTTGAATGTTTCTTTAACTTCCAATTTTCTGTCATGACGAGATGAAAATGAAGATCATGCGTACTGATGAACTAGTGAATTTTTCGCAGAGATGTCAGGCAGTGCAAGGTTTCCTGTCGTCATAAAACCCACATTTCTTAACAACTCAACTAAATTCGAAAGCTGAAGAAATAGAGTACTCTGCGGTAAGTTTTCAAAATTATGTTTAGGTTGCTCGAACAATCTCCTCACAAATAATCGCGACGTTACTGAAGATACAGTTTCTTTCTTTCTTTCTTTCTTTCTTTCTTTCTTTCTTTCTTTCTTTCTTTCTTTTTTTTCTTCTTTTTTTTTTTGCTAGTTGCTTTACGTCGCACCGACACAGATAGGTCTTATGGCGACGACTGGATAGGAAAGGCCTAGGAGTTGGAAGGAAGCGGCCGTGGCCTTAATTAAGGTACATCCCCATCATTTGTCTGGTGTGAAAATGGGAAACCACGGAAAACCATCTTTAGCGCTGCCGACAGTGGGATTCGAACCCACTATCTCCCGGATGCGAGCTCACAGCCGCGTGCCCCTGATCGAACGGCTAATTCGCCCGGTTACTGTTTCTTCACGTTAATGTGTTGGGGCTGTCCGACTCGTTTGCTTAATGGTCAGCCTTCGGTTCAGAGGGTCCCGGGTTCGATTCCTTGCCGAGTCGGGGATTTTATCCTTAATTGGTTAATTGCAATGGCTCGGGGGCTGGGTGTGTGTGTGGCGTATTCAACATTAGAAATCATCCTAGGTAGGGCCCTCATCTTCACAGACCTGCATGTCGCCTAATAGACCGTGTCTACTAGAAAAAGACCTGTACCAGAGGCCTCTTCGGAGGCCATACGCCATTAGTTATTATTAGTGTTGGGGCTTCAACCTCATTCTTCGACCACGTAGTATCGGGAGCTGATGTCCACTATAACCGGTAGCCTTAAAACGATAAGGGGGCGTGGTGAATGATGACATGATCACTAGCTGCAAATGCCACCCAGTGCGTGTGCAAGTTTAAATCACAGTGGCTAGGAAACTGGAGATGCCTAGACTTCATTAACGACATCAGCAGACATTCAAGTGGTGATCCTCTCTTAACACCAATCAGAAGAGGTCTGACACTTAGAAAAAATTAAAGTATTGGCGAGAGAGAGAGAGAGAGAGGAGCCACCGCTTGGAGTCGGAAAAGGACGAGTTGAGTAAGGAAAGTGGAGCCTAGCGCCGGAGTCACTGTGGATGTCTTCTACGCGCCCCGAACAGTGACATACAAAGCTCTGAAACTCGCACAGTTCACTTCGTCTTTCAGTTTATACGTTGAGCAGTAAGGAATGAAGACTGAATCTAAAGCGAAGAAACTCTCCACAATATCCACACAGAGATATGAAGTGCAAACTGTACAGAATGCTGCAAGAACTCTCAATTTAAGGCTACGAATAAGATGTGCTAAATGTTTTGTATTGAGTGTCGTTTTATACGGTACGTTAAGAAAGACAGAAGAGAAATACCTGGAAAGTTTCGAAATGTGGCTATGACGATGGGTGGATAGATAAAACAAGAAATGAAGAAGTCATAAATCAAAGCCTTAAAGCCATAAAACCTTAATCAAGCCCCCAGCATTTGCCTGGTGTGAAAATGGGAAACCACGGAAAACCATCGTTAGGGCTGCCGACTGTGGGGTTCGAACCCACTATATCCTGAATACCAGCTCTTAGCTGCGCGACCCTAACCGCACGGCCAACTCGCTCGGTAGGAAAAGTAGAGCTAGGCGGATACAGAAGACTAGTATAAAAGGGAATATAAGTGGGAAGAGGGCTGAAAGATGAAGAATAACAGATTTAAAAGGAGTGGGATGTATGGTCAGTTAAAAGAAGACGCACAAGATAGAGAACGGACTTTCGTCTGTACCGTATGGAATGAGATACGTACGTCGTGGTCCACACACAGTGTAGAGGACCGTTGCCGGCCCGCGGCCCGTGGTTTACAAACTCGTGACCTTGGCGAGAGCGCGCCGCCCGTACATGCTGAGCGCGCGCTACCTCTTCTGTCTTTCTTTTATTTAAAATTCTCCGCGGTACAGTCCGAGCATAATATCCTCCTTGTTTTGAACGCGCTGGGGATTACGTTGGTGTGGGTGAGACGACTTGTGAAACATAATCTGACAAATGGTACTTCAATCGCATGGAAGAAGTACTGTTACGGGGTCATAATTCGTTGTGGAAAGGGATTGTTTTCTCATATGCAGCATCTATTTTCGTGAGGATGGTGTGACGCGTTCCTTTTCTAATAATATTCGGGATCGTTATTTCTTCATAGTTAAATTGTGCGCACTTAAAAGAGTAGCATTCAGTTCTGAATACGGTATTAATTGCTTTTGGCAGTGTTTTATTTCCGTAGCTACATAATCGAAAATAATCCCGGTACGTACTGCAAGTTAATACATCTTCCTGATGAAAAAGTCGAACTCTGTTTGGATGGCCACAGCTATTGCTGACCGAGGCGAGAAATAGTGGGTTCGAATCTAACCATCGGTAGCCCTGGCGATCACCTCCTTCCCATTCTAGTGCCGCGGAAACAAATCTGAGTTAATCACGACGTTAAGCACTAGAAATAAACAAAGAAAAGCCTACTGTAGAAGTCCATGAATAACATGAATCTGCCTCCTTTATGAAATGCTGAAAATTCTGAAATGTCTAAAGGTTCTAAGAAAATGGTGGATGACAGCAAGAACGCACAGCATGACGCCAGTAGTCAAAGACAAACACGTTTGATTGTTAAACACGAAAAATCTCCTTCAGTGCACAAGGGAAGGTTTTGTTTGAATGCCAATAAGGCAGTGTTTACTCGTTTTAGTGTTCCGGAGTGAAATGAAAGCTGGGTGGGTTCACAAGATTCCGTGATTGCTGATAAGCCAAGCGTTACGATAGAATACATTGGGGAGGACTATGAAATACCTTGTTAGATTCTGTATTTGTTGTTTTAAAGTGTAAGCCAACACAAGTCTAATACTGTCATCGTAGGCGATGTGGTTTTGTGACCACAGGGCCCATAGCTGAGTCTGTTACTTCTTCTACTTAGCTATGCCACTTATTCTCCTCAGACACCGAGGTTTGTGGTCTTTGTAGCTCTTCTATTTACCTAATTTCGTTATTCTCTCTTCCTCTTTGCCTGGCCGTCTCCTGAGTCCAAGTTGGTGGTATTCGAAGGTGCCTGTTGTCGGTAGGTAAAAGAACTCCTGCGGGACAAAATTCCGGCTCATCATTGTCTATGAAAACCATGAAAAGTAGTTTGTTATATTATTATTATTATTATTATTATTATTATTATTATTATTATTATTATTATTCGCCTTACCCATCGAGAGAGTGCGTTGGAACATGTCAGTTGACCTGATGGTTTTCGCCTTATTATCCTTCCAAAATGTCTTCATTAATTCACTGTCTTATTTCTTACGCTCTTCTTATCATTTGTCACCGGTTTTCCTTTTCAGGTTTCCCCGTGAGTTTGTGCTCACTTACTAATGTTCCATAGACTCTACGATTTCTTAGCTTGTCTGCTGTGATGTTCTTTTCTGGTAGGCCTTGGTTTTAGTAATCTTGCTGTATAACAGTCTGTAGATTATGTCCGTACAATCACAAGAGTCTCTTGCGTAGGTTCTCTCTTACACTGTCCGGCTCCTTGCGTGAACGGCCAGTGTCGAAGTCTTCGGTTCCGAGGGTGCCAGGTTTGATCCCCGGTCCGGTCTTGTTAACTTCTCTGACTCGACGACTGGGTGTTTTTGTCCCAATACACACAGAACACCGTATACTATCTGCGTCTCGCCAGAAGTCGCGAACGGTATTAGTCGTGATAAACAGTGCGAGCTCCGTGAAAGAGAAGCGCCAGTACTACAGTAAATGAGTAACTAAAGCGCAATTGCATTGGAATCACCGCGGACGGAACCGATGTTTATTGTAAGGCCTTGAGACTTGCGATTGGCGCTTGCGCAACACCCCTTACCCCACATAGACGAGATCTCGCTCCAGATTCCATTTTGTCTCGTCGGGTCATAGATTTTCCTGACATAATGGTTATTATTAAAATACCAATAAACAATCAGCAGATACTCATTGAGGCAAGTTGTATATCTTACCGCTTCTCTCTTAAAAACCATCAAGTTTGATAGTGCGTTGGCAGCTCTGTCAATTCGTCACACCGTTTCTTCCTTGTTTTGGTATTAAAATAGCTGGCCACTGTTAATAACGACAGAGCAATTACTTATGTAGCCCAGGGGATATTTAAAGAGTAAATTAGAAATTGAACCGGCATGTTGTAATGACATTACATCATATAATGTCTTAAGTGCAGTGCATCCTTCACTTGTTTATCCGTCTTAGTTTTCAGCTCGCCGTATAATCAGCACATACAAATGCATTAAGAGTTTTTGAAAATTAAAAAGAATTAAAATTAAAAAGTGGATTAGTATTCATGAAGGCAGCACTTGTGTTGCGTTGAGTATGCAGATCGGGAAGGGAGTACAGCCCATTCCAAAGATCTGCCCTCTCACCTGTAAAGTCAGGCTGCTGCATATTGCCACCTGCGTAAAACAAACTATCCCAACCATATTTGCTTTAGATGACGGACTTGATGCCATATTTAGATTGTGAATCATGACCCTTGTAGCATATGTGAAAAATTATTTTGGGGGCCTCTTGGAGGGAATGAGTACTTACTTTTTCTCCAGGGTTTTCTGCGATATCTACTGCTGAGCGGGACGAGGTTAGATCAAGTTTGGAATTCATTTTACCTCCCAAAAAAGACATAAGACTTAAGTGACCACTGGCCCAAGAGTAATACCAAACTAAACCAACGTAAGATACGCTGGTTTCACATTAGTTTCTTCCGCAAAATGTGAAGTGTTTCTTTGTTCGAACAAACACAGGAACTGCTACAAACGTTTTCACCTGTAGCCTCGAGTGATTACGCTACTTTTGTCTCCAGAGATGAGAGAAACTAAAACCGAAAATCTAGGCTGGAACATGGGTTCATCTACTGGTTTTGTCAGAGAGTGAACACGCTCAATTTGTAGCAAATAACACGTAGTAACACGTCGACTGTGAAAAGAAACTTTATATATGCTGTAACATAATTACCGGCTTGGAATTTTATATAATTTTTCACTCCACTTTCACTTTCCAGGAAAAACAAAAGTAATTTTAAATGTCAAAGTAAACAAAAATCACGCATTTAGTGGTTAAACCGTGGTCCTGCTTTACACCTACGTTCGCGGTTGTCTCGAAGGACATGTCTCCACTTCTACTTGAGACACTCTACCTGTATTTTTGGAGACCAAAATTGTTGCTTTCTTTCCATAGTGCGAACTAGTGAATAAGCCTCCTTAGTATTACGCAAAGCACTTATCCATGTTTGTGTCCCTACCCTTGTGCCCATATTTCTTTCATTATTTCTCTCTTTGCTCCAAGTTGATCTGGTCCTCTTGGTCAACTTACAATTTGCGAATTTTTGTTACATAAATCTCCCTGGTTGGGATGTCTTGTTAAGTGATTCCTGCCAGTTTAATTTCTTTTTATGATTTACCGTATCCATTTCATAGTGTCTTTGCTTCCGCTACCCCTGTCTTAATAGAATTTGACTATTTTATGAGTCTGTTAGAGTTCGTTCTTTTGATGTGTGTGTGTAAAATTACAGGGCACAAATTCTAGTGACACTGTAAAAATCTGTACCATACTGTTTGATCTCCTCTATTGTTTGCCTGTGAGCTTAAGCCCAACAAGTTTTCTTCGACTTCGCATTTTTATTATTAATATTATTAGCTCAAACACGTCAAGTCATGACGGTCAATGGGGTAAATATTTAATCGAAGGATTTCTTTATATGCGACATTCTCTTTTCGTCCCACCGGCACAGGCAGGTCTTACGGCGATGGTGGGACAGGAAAGGGCTAGAAGTGGGAAGGAAGCGACCGTGGCCTTAATTAAGGCACCGCCCAAGCATTTGCTTGGTGTGAAAGTGGGAAATCAGGGCTGCCGGAATGGGGGTTCGAACCCACTATCTCCCGAATGCAAGCTGATAGCTACGGACCCAAACCACTTGCTCGGTGCATTTCTTGTAGAGTTACCTTTTGGCACTATTACAATTTTTAAATATCGCCCTCTTGACATTGCAACATTTAACTGGCCATGGCTGAGGTAAATCGAGACCTTCACGTCCCTTGAGGTTTATTGATCCTGACATAAAATGCCAAGCTAATTGGAAATTGATGTCTCTTGAAAGAAAATGGAAGTGTAAGAACAAACATTTTTCCACCACAAGGAATGTAATGTCGTTACCTATGCCTAGTTTAGAAGACGATTCACACACACTAATGAATGACTATTTCTCATTGGGGCTTTATCTCATATTGAGCCGTGGTAATCGAATATTGTCAGCTGCTTTGGGATTTAATTTTAATCCAGAAACCGAACACTCATTTACATTTAGAGGAAGTTTGTATGTAATGTGACCGGGCGAGTTGGCCGTGCGCGTAGAGGCGCGCGGCTGTGAGCTTGCATCCGGGAGATAGTAGGTTCGAATCCCACTATCGGCAGCCCTGAAGATGGTTTTCCGTGGTTTCCCATTTTCACACCAGGCAAATGCTGGGGCTGTACCTTAGTTAAGGCCACGGCCGATTCCTTCCAACTCCTGGGCTATTCCTATCCCATCGTCGCCATAAGACCTATCTGTGTCGGTGCGACGTAAAACCCCTAGCAAAAAAAAATGTATGTAATGTGTACTGTTCAACCGCTGGGCAGCAAAACACCGGCTTTCTCGTCCATTAGGTACGGCCGACCTGGACTGCTCATGCGTGCTTACCACTTCCCCTATCGTGCAACCTGATCAGCGCTTTCACGGTTCAGGTGGCCTTGAAGTACTGGCGAGCGCTTTGGCCAAGCAGAATGCTACATTTTTCTTTAATAATTTAAAAATAAACGAGAAAAGTTTATGCATTTAAAGACACTCTGAAACTCTATAGGCCAAGAGTTTTCCTCAGAATGCTTTGCGACGTCAATCGGTTTAGCTCTTCTCTCACACTCTGGGTCACAAAAATCAGCCTAGTGTTTTAAATATGTAGATTATTATTATTATTATTATTATTATTATTATTATTATTATTGTGTTGTTGTTGTTGTTGTTGAACATATGCTATGTGCTAATATTGATAAATTACGAAAACAACAGTTTTAAAATTCCTATCTCTCTTTTGTTTCAGGTACGTATGGAAGTGATAAGACTACTCGGTGCTTATCAGGTAGAAGTAAACCAGCTTAGTTTGCACATTTCACCTGGATCTTGTACCTGTGACACATTTTAAAAACTAATATAGTTCATAGTACAGTTTATAAAGATTAGGAGTACGTTTTTACAGGTAACTGAAGTCATTTATGTTGTCAGTCGGTCCACAATAAAACTTGATTAGAGAACGAGTTGTTGGTTCAAAGTAGTTAGGCCTACAGTGGTCAGATAGGGTTCTCACTGTATGTGGAACATTCACCGAAAGATATGAAATGGTAGGAAGGGATTCAGATGGATAGAAATGCAATAAACAGTGTGGCCTTAATAGCAGACTGTGCTATAACTTCAGACTTGGAAACAGGCGTAGCGAGTATGATACGAAAACTACTACTGTATTTCTACGATCCAAGTGATCACAGCAGGGAATAAATTATTTAACAATCTTATTAGTAGCCCTAGTTTGCTCTGCCTGTTCAACTTCTCCCAAATCCATCTACACCGCAAAAATATATTACCTTGCACTGCTAAAGATCAAGAAGCCAGAAACATTGTATCTCATCAGTGTTAAAGTCAGTGAAAATATGTAATAAATACAACAATGAATACACCCTAGATAAATTTGCAGCAGCATACTCTTCCATAGCAGAACAACGTAAGCAAATAACCTATTTGTTTTCTGTTCTAAATTAAAATCTCACTCTGTTGACTCTTATTGTTAAGCTGATAGTTTTAGTTCACTTCCATTTATACCCTCTGCCTCATCATCTTCGATAATGTCACAAAATCATGGTAATAATGCAGGTTTACAATTGTGCATGTTTAACTGAATATTTGTAACATGGTGTTAGGTTGTCGATATTATGCTACTGAAAGAAAGTGTATTATTAAGTTTTGTATGACTTCCTTTTTACTTCTTAATATTGTCAAGGCATTCCACTGGAGTTAGTATAATTTTAAGTTCTACATAAATTAAACCTGAGAGGATTAGATGTCAGGTACTGAAATGGAACAGGTGGATCAGTTGTATTCTCCGTGGATGGTAGTGTACGAATTGAAATTGAATCCAGGAATAACAAAGCTACGGCAATCAGCGGTACTCGTAGAAAAGAAGCGAGCATCCGCACGAAACTATCTTTACATCGGTTTGTTTTCGGGCCGACTTTCCTGTACGCGAGTGAGAGCTGGGTGGATTCAGAATATGTTATTCGTAAGTTAGAAGTAAGGGGCGAGAATTGTTGGCAATATAAACAGGTAGGAATGATGTCAGGAGGTTACTCGAAATGAGGAAATAAGTTAGCACTATTGAACTCGCTGGATGAAATTAAGAGAATAAATCGCCTTCATTGTTTGTATCATATGAGATGAGATGGATGGATGGAGGACGTCTATAGGGGGTAAGAGGAGACGAGGAAGGAGACCACGGAGCTAGTTCCAACTAGAGGATTCTGAAAGTGCGTAGTTAAATCACGAAGTCTTGCAGACTGAACGCTCAAAGGCATAACAGTCTATAATGAAGATATACGCATGTCTGAATTTTTTACCTTTAAATTGTTCGATAATCGTATCCATTTTGCGTTCAAACAACCACCAAGATAGCTGCTCGGTGGTGTGCGGACCGCCGCGGAGAGGAAGAAAAGATTGAAGATAACAAAGGTTATGGAGTATGTAGACAGGAAGTGGTGTTAGGATAGTTCATTAGAGTACGCGGAGCTGATTTGTATATCCTTGAGGTGTTTGTGAGTTAACACAACCTTTCTAATGAGACCGTCCACTGTAAAGTGCCTGTCTCGCTTATCTTGAAAGACGCCGGTCGTCTCTCACTTGTCTGCTACCGGAGTTTGCTCAGTCCACACCAGGGGTTAGTACGTGGCACCTTCTCAGCCCAAATTCTGTCTTGTGCCAGTCTATAATGAAGATATACGCATGTCTGAATTTTTTACCTTTAAATTGTTCGATAATCGTCTATGATTTTGTTCTGCAACTAACTGCATCAAATAAAGGGGTTAAAATCACCACCAGCAGTTCCTAATGTTGTTAGACAAAACACTCAGTATCTATCCCGCGGTGGTGCTCAAAGTCCTGACTCGAGTCCCGTTACTGGAAATGTGTTCACCATCAGAAGTTGGCCGACAGGGTAGGAGGGATGGCGGTGTAGAATGTCTAATCGCTACATTACATGCGAAAAGCCTGGGTTCAGTTCCAGACCCTTCCGAAGTGTTCGTATGGAGTGAAGGCATATACGCTGTTAGTAGACGTAAAGCCTTGAGCAGACTCCTTGGTGTTACTCGACAGCAGTAGGCTGCGTGTCGACACCGGGTTTCAGCGTCTCCCCACCTCATGGACATAATCATGACACTCACTCAGAGGCCACACGCCATCACATCACAATACAGTATCTGAAATAAAAGTTTGGTTCTGCAGTATTTGGTATTTTTGTGTCTCAACTAGATTGACTGCGCGATTCTTCTTTCGAATGTGTTTTGATCTTTTAATAATAGACCTAGTCTATATAAAATTAATTTAAATAAAAATCTGCATGCATCTGTTAATTTGAAATGTTCTGTAAGCTACGGTAACAAAAGAAGCACACTTCACAAATTAGTAGTCTGTATCCGGGTATTTGGAATATTTAAAAAAAATATTATTAGTATTTCTTTTCAATTTGTTGTAGTTATTGCTTTGCAGTTAATATTTTTAAATAACAGTGTATTTCTTATTATTGTAAGTTTTAACCACTTGTATATTATTGATATGTGGATATGCGTAAGAGAGGGCCCGGAGCTTGCTTGTTGATGTCGACAGCCGAGGAATGTCCGGTTTAGCGAGCAAGTGGCAGCTATCGGCTTGTGTTCGAGAGTTAGTGGGTTCGAGCGCTGAAAATGGTATTCCGTTGTTTCCCATTTTCACGCCAAGGAAATGCTAGAGCTGTACTTCAGTTAAGGCTACGGTCTGCTCTTTTCCACTCCCACTCCTATCTGTGTCGGTACGACGTACAGTATGTATGCATTAGGTTACAAACCTGCTCGTGGATCATGAGTCGGATAGAAGTGAAATGTGCCATTGCTCGGGCAGTTAGCCTAGTTCATACGCGTAAGGAAGATAATTCCCACGTCACGCATCTAGCCCACTTGGACGCTTGTCTTTTTCTTGTCCAGTATTCGGGAGATAGTAGGTTCGAACCCCACTGTCGGCAGCCCTGAAGATGGTTTTCCGTGGTTTTCCATTTTCACACCAGGCAAATGCTGGGGCTGTACCTTAATTAAGACCACGGCCGCTTCCTTCCCACTTCTAGCCCTTCCCTGTCCCATCGTCGCCATAAGACCTATCTGTGTCGGTGCGACGTAAAGCAAATAGAAAAAAAAAAGTCGTTTTCTTTTGCGGTAAATGTCCGCTGACTGTGGATAGGTCTACCATCGGATACAATACTATATTTCAGTATACTGTTAAAAATGCATTTTTTTAGTCCAGGTGCTTGGCCGAATAGTCGAGGGCCGTACATTCGATACCTGAAAGGATGCTGGGGAGTAGGTGTTAGTGTTCATACACCACAGCGACACTAAACACAGAAACACATGATCTCTACACATAGGGTTGACGTTAGAAACAGCATCTCACCGTAAAACAGGACCTCAATAAATTGGGGAAAAGGGCGGGAAGAAGATGATTAACATCTTTTCTCTCACTCTTCGCCATGTCGAATAAGTTATTGTATGTTTCTTTTGAATTTTCATAGAACATTATTGTGTGTCGGTCATCTTGCTTAGTAAGTATTTGTAAAAACCAAACTTTATAACTTTTAGATTGAAGACTGATGTGTAATATTCATTGGTCGTGAGGATGCTAATGACTAGTTCTCTTCAGTACAAGGAACCTTTTTTTTTTTGCTAGTTGCTTTACGTCGCACCGACACAGATAGGTCTTATGGCGACAATGGGACAGGGAAGGGCTAGGAGTGGGAAGGAAGCGGCCGTGGCCTTAATTAAGGTACAGCCCCAGCATTTGCCTGGTGTGAAAATGGGAAACCACGGAAAACCATTTTCAGGGCTGCCGACAGTGGGGTTCGAACCTACTATCTCCCGAATACTGGATACTGGCCGCACTTAAGCGACTGCAGCTATCGAGCTCGGTGTACAAGGAACCAATGGAGAATTATTCCTATACTGTAAGTACATTTTTGTATGGTTCTTACGAGACTTGGTTAGAGGACGAGAATTATTAGGGGTGGATTTTCTCAGCTGTTAGCCGATGGAGCCACTAAATTGTCGTAGGGGAGTGATTTCTACATCCCTTGATGGGTCGCTCGGTGAGGTTGTATCTGTTCAAATGTCTGTCTGAATCCTCGCTTATCCAACTTGTCGAACTTTCGCTTTTCGCACACCCCCGTGCAAGCTGTGTGGACTTGACCCTGTTTTACAACTGGATGCCCGTCCTAATGCCGATGTATTTTCTACTGCATGTTTCTGTGAAGGTGTATTATTTTGTGGTATGTTGGGACAAATACTCTGTCCCAGACGTAGACAGGAATCATACCGGTGTCTCTGGACCACAGGACTGAGCACTGAGCATTCAGTCGGTAGATATGATCTAAATAGGCTACTTTCTTGCGCTTTGCGACGGTTAAGACTTCACATGAACTTCCAGCACAACCAGAAGATGTGAGCCGCGATCTCGCTGATCACAATCGGCCCAGACAGTGGCTGTGACGGTGATTTGGCTAGCCCTGTGACCTTTCTCGGGTTATAAACGTTTATACCGGCAGTCCGATGAAAAGAGAACTTTTAAAGACATAAAAACAACACAAGAACGGGAAGAGATTGTAAACATTATTCTCTTTTCAACATACTTAAAATCTTCCCTTTCAGCGTGCCACAGAATAGCACTTACTATATAGTGAATGGTTTTTACCCTTTGTTGTTTTGAAAAGGCAGGTTGAAGGGACAAAACCTGCAATTTCTACTAAATTTGTCAGGAGGAAGAAATATTCCTTGACATTGGAGTGGCTGGCTACCTGTGGGGGTGAATTTGTCCCTTGTGAGGGGCAAGAAAGAGATTAGGGTAGGGCTTTCAACAGTTGCAGTGCCTTTCTCATTCTAGCTATTTTGTCAAGAACTTGGCACAGTTACCAATGGCAGGCGCTCGCTCAGCAGATTCTGCGACCCAATGTGAAACTTGAATCTTGTCATCATTGGATAACGAGCTAGGTTTGATATATTTAAGCGAATAATAATAATAATAATAATAATAATAATAATAATAATAATAATAATAATAATAATAGTAATGTCCATTCCTTGCCCCGTTTCTATACGGGCTCGGTAATGAAGTGGCGAGGTTTTATGCCCGGATGCTTTTCTTGACAGAAACCTTATCAAAGAAGTTTGAGAAGACATGACAACTACAACATAAGTTTTCCTTCCGTCCCTCCCTGAAGGGGACGGCGGGCCCCCTAGATGGTAACGCCGTCTCTCAGCCCAGGCAGGGAGATTTACTACGGTGAAGGAGATGTTCCCAGAAAGTGAGGGGGTTGGCGGCCGTGCCCTATGCTACGATCTGTGCTGGCATTCGCCTTAGTGCAAGAGAATGGAAAGCCACGGAAAAGCATTCTCAGGACAGCCGGCGGTGGAGATCAGCACCTATCCATCTCCCAATGCAGAGGCGTAGAGCTGTTGCTACCGCTCCTCTGCTCGGTTGCTCGGTTGTAAAGCCGTGGCCACTTGCAGGACGAAGCCTGTTCTGCAACCCGCGTGACATAACAGTAGGAAGGGAAAGGGTGAAGCCCGGTGCCAGCACGTACCCTACTTCTGTCCCAATGAGACTGCTCAAGGCTTAACATTCACGTCCAACGATCGAATCACCATCAGTAGCGTTACTCCATTTGAACATTGCGTAGTGGCCTGGTAGCCATCATCGTTAAGGTCTGACATCGTGGTAAGCCGGTTCGATTCCCGTTGGTCGAAAAAATGTTCACCTTCAGAATGTTGGCCGGCAGGGTAGGGGAGGTGGTGGTATATAATTCCTAACCACTAGATTGCGTGCCAAAAGCCTGGATTAAATTCCAAACCTCTCCGCAGTGCTCATATAGAGTGAGGGCATATCACGCTGTTGATGGTGATTTGTCCGTCGGATGGAGACGTTGAGCCTTGAGCAGACCACTTGGTGCCATTCGACAGGAGTAGGCTACGTGCCGGCACTGGGTTTCACCTTCTCCCTTCCTACATCACGTCATTCATTTCATCTCATTAACTCCTCTGATGAGTTTGACGTCAGGAAGAGCATCCGGTCATAAACACCCTCCATGACAGCTTCATCTCACCTCATACCCGACGCCGTAGAGAAACGGGACAAGAGTTGGACTAACAAACAGAAAAACAGAAATTGTATACCACCACTTATCCTAACTTGCCGGCCAACATTGTCATGCCGATATTTTTTCCACCTGCGGGACTCGAACTGGCTAACCTCCTCAGACCATATAGTCTAGACCCGACGCCACCAGGTGACATAATAAATACGTAAATAATAATAAATCCCCGGTACGTTAACATCGAGAAAGGCCTCGAAAAAATGGGCCTACGACCAGAAGACGCGCACAAACTAGGCCTTTTCTGAACAAGCATCGTGACTTTCGGGACTTTCCAGGATGAGAAATGGACAACTGGTGCAAAGTGGTCGGATGAAAACCTTCTGGATCAAACGAAAATTGAATAAACGCCAGAATGTATCATGGAACTTATCGTGGTCCCTAGTTGGTCAATTTGTGAGTTGCAAATAATAACTTAACATCGTTCTCTGTTCTGCGTGATATTAAAGAAGAGGGATAAATTTTATCACCTGCCGGGCTGGGTGGCTCACACGGTAGAGCTCTGATCTTCTAACCTCAGGTTGGCGGGTTCGATCCCGGCTCAGTCTGGTCGTTTTTCAAGGTGTTCAAATACGACAGCGTCGTGTCTGTAGATACATACATCGTTAAAGATCTCCTGCGAGACAAAATTTCGGCACCGTGGCATTTCCGAAAACAGTAAAGTTAAACGTAAAACCTATTATTATTATTATTATTATTATTATTATTATTATTATTATTATTATTATGAGCAAGAGATATTCGCTTTAGTTCGTGAAAGAAAAACACGAAATAATAATAATATTAATAATAATAATAATAATATAATTAATGATACGAGAAGCGGAATAAAACTAGGCCAGAGAGCTAGTTGCAGACAGAGAATTGTGAAGGCTTTGAGACAGAACGGTGAAAGGCATAACAATTTGTAATGAAAAAAGTTGAAAAAGACCTTCGAGAACTAAGGATCACACATGAAGACATCCAGGAACGTATTCTTCTTGTGAAGGAACTTTGGCTTTCTTAGAATCGCTGGAATGCTTTAAGTTGAAAACAGGCAAGTGGACTGCTGAAGGAAAGGACACTCGCAGAAAGCGTATCCGGGAGTACTGGGGAAGAATTAAACCTCTAGGATGCAGGCCGAAACGATGAGGGCAGTGTCACCTCCACTCACTGACGAGACGTCCGGCGTATGGCAAAACACGACCAGTGCCCCGGCTATCTGTGAAGTCGTTTTACTGTCGCAAACGAAAACAAAAATTGACCGAGCGAGCGGCTATCAGCTTGCATTCGGGATATAGTGAATTCTAACTGCCAACCCTCATTATGGTTTTCCGTGGTTTGCCATTTTCACACTAGGCAAATGCTGGGGCTGTACTTTAATTAAGGCCACGGTCGCTTCCTTCCCACTCCTAGTAGTTATAAGACCTGTCTGTGTCGATGCGACGTGAATCAGATTTTTAAAAACCTGAGCTGAACTCGCTTTTGACTGCTGTATACCTAACCCAATATAAAAACGAAATATGAGGCGAACATTCAAGTGTATAGACATAATTATAACTCTTTTTATTTATATGTATGCCGGAATAATTTTTCCGGTAAAATCTCACAGATTTAAAGATATCTCTTTCTCTGAAAGAATGTTCCGACACGTGTATCAGACACCTACACCACAGCGAGTGCAAGTGCAGAGAAATTACAAGAGGAGATAAATAACACAGCCTTACTAAAGCCGTGCCGCTATACTGCTAGGTGTCCGGGCTCGTACTTTCAGTTCGCTGTGAACAACATAGAGAGCGGTCCACAGGATTATTAACTCCTCCAACTCATTTTAAATCAAGTCCGTGAAGAAAACCCTGGAAAATACGAGTAGTTCAAGGGATTGACTAGATTTTTTGCCAACTGAAATTTTTGTGTTTTATTCACGGTAGTGGCTAGGAATGGAAATTTGAAGAAGGCTAATTTCGTATCACTGTATAGTGAGAGAGCTGTCACTGTAGCACCAGCCACCTTGTCAGTTTTCTCTCCTTTAGGAATATATCCTCAGTTCCTATCGGTACTGTACGCCTATGTATACTGCTGTGCGAACGGGAACAGTATCGTATTTATTTAGTGTTGAAGGTGATGGTGGTGTTGGCGGTGTATATTATGCTCATATTGTCCCCATGTACCTACGTTCTCAACCCAATTGAGATGGTATGGTCGCAATCATTGTTGAAGGTGATGGTGGTGTTGGCGGTGTATATTATGCCTCACATTGTTCCCATGTACCTACGTTCTCAACCCAATTGAGATGGTATGGTCGCAAAATGATATCACACAAACTTAAAAGTCGACCAATGACTGCTGGATGACGTGCTCGCAGTGAGGTGAAAATAAAACCTTGAAGAGGCTAGATTCCATTGTAGCAGATAGTTTTACGAACATTCAGTCTGTTTTTGATTATGATAAAATACTATGTACGCAAATCATTGGTCGGCTTGCTCGGACGAGGGAGAGTAGTTCTTATACAGGGACGTTTACAGGTCTACAATAAAAAGTATAATGTTCTGTTTGTGTTATGATTTCATTTCACTGATGTCTGTGGTATTGGATTAAAAATAAATAAGTGCTGCAGGTCAATAATACTGTAATAATAATTCCTCAAGAATATCAGAGAAATAATGAACTAATAAAAATGCACAAACAGATGATTTACTGGAAAGGCGGCAACTCTGTAAACCTTCTTCCTCGACACATGCTTAGGGTGTAGTAACATGTCCCTCACTGCTTCTGGTTATAGAACACTGTAGTTTACTCCTGTGTTAGGGCGCACCACCCAGTGTATCCCAGAGAACCTGAGACATGGTCAAGTGACAAAGGAAAAGGGATAGAAAATTGGTTGCCACTGAAGGAAAAACTCCTTCAAGTTAGAAAATCTATAGATTAGTTTCGTTTGAATGTACATTGTATTATTAATAATCATGTTATATTTATTGAATCAAATACGTGCTCTTGAAAAATCCGTTACAGTCACAACGAGCAAATGCTGCCCTAGCTGAGTGTTAGGTCGTATTTTGTCTCTTTGTCTCTTCCCTTGCAACTAATAAAAACTAGCCTTAAGTAGTGGATTTGTTACTATCTTGTAATGTCCCTGTGATGTATATAAGGAGATGATTATTAAGTAAAACTGCCCAAAACTAATTAGCAGGACAAGTGGAAGAGATCCGACACTTTGAAAAATGAAGGTATCGGCAAAAGAAAGACAAGGGCCACGAAGGATGTGAACATAAGAGAATACCAGCGGGGAACAGAAGCCTGTTCATTGTAATATAATACTGGGAACTATATGATTACAATATTTATGTTAAATGCAGATCATTAAAACACTCTCAGTGAATAAGACGAGAATTTTGATTTGAGAAGAGGGCTAGCGAAATTTGATGAGTGTGTTCATTATATCTGTTCATACATCACGTCTTCTCACTAGAAGTGTCGGGACTTCATTACACCCCTGTATCCCCCAGACAGTTCTCCTGTCATCATCCCCCCAGCCGTGGGGTAGTTTTATTGTTGTGAGGGGGCTCCCGTGACAGATTTATTGTCGCAGTATAACTTATTGGCAGTCTGAAGGAACATGATCCTGCAGTCTAGTTCGTGAGCCAGCAACATACAATATCTCGGCATTTTATGATGGCTTATAAGACGTCTTGATGGGAGCGAGTCTACTTGCATGGCTAACATCACAAGATTCTCTCTTGAGTATGTAAGTTTAGTAACGTTTCTTGAAGCTCCATCTGCGAATTAGCGGTGTGTCGGCATCAGGATCTCAATATCGCGGGTCTACACCCGGCAGAGAGAGAGGAATGTTTGAAGGGTGACACTCCATGTCATAGGATCTCTGGTATTTGATAAAATTAATTCAAACTCAGCCATAGGTTGGTTTCTCTGCCACCTGATAGAGTAAAACTGAACGTCGACATTGACATTGACACTGAAGCAGTGGCGGCAAATTAAAATGCTTGGAGAAAATAACTGAAGCCTTACGATTATTATTATTATTATTATTATTATTATTATTATTATTATTATTATTATTATTATTATTATTATTATTATTATTTCAACCTTCTAGAGCGAGCTAATTTCAGAACTGAAACGCCTGTGGATGAGGACATATCCTTCCTTACATACATTGGGGTGGGTCCTGGGTTGACGACCACAGTACATCTAACTGTGCCTGCACCTGACGAGAAGTCTACACTCATTATAAACATTGGCCGTGTCAGAAGAAATGAATGCATGTTCATTATTGCATTGTTCCTTATGCAGTAAGTACAGTAAATGTGTAAGTAAGGCACAGTTACACAACACCACCTTAGTTCGCAAGTCAGCGCGGATGGAACAGGTGTTTATTGTCACCCACACGTCTTTCTTATCAGTCCTCCCTTGGTCATCTCTTGTTCTCTTCTAGCTGCGAGGCCCAGGATGTCTTTCATTTTAACATCCACCATGGCGCTTCTCTTTCTTGTGTCGATACCGTTCTTCGAAGCATCGAACCTCTCTCATCTTCTCTAACTAGTGTTCAGAATTTCTTCCTCTTGAAACGATGATCACCACCACCAGCATACGGGACTGTGCGTATAAAACTGGTCTTTTTTGTAAGCGGGCTTGCAATTTTTGCCCGATACCTCCTTTTTGTTAGGCTACCTGTTTTACGTTACGACGACTCATGGCAGATGTAATGACGACGATGAGATGGGACAGCGCTAAGAATCGAAAGAAAACTTCCACGATGTTAATTAAGGTTCACCTCTGAGCCCACAATCTTCCGAATGCAAGCTCAGACCGTCGTGACTCAAACCGTGTTTCGAGATTTCTCAGTGGTAATACCTCTTTTGTATCATAGATTAGACTGGGCAGTTGGCCGTGCGATTGGCGCCGCGCAGCTATGAGCTTATAAGACCACGGCCGCTTCCTTCCCACTCCTAGCCCTTTCGTATCCCATCGTCGCCATAAGACCTATCTGTGTTAGTGTGACGTAAACAAATTAAAAAAGTTATCGCGGATTAGTCATGTTGAAGTCAAACATAGAATGGAACCGTACCATCTCAGCCACAGTTTTAAACAGTAACAGCTAGATCGCAGTAAGAGACTACAGATTTTACTTTTTCAACCAGTACTACACATATATTACTGGTATCATACCTCAACACAAGTTTCTTGATCTACGAAAATCAGGTGTAACTTTTTGATTCGTCCTCGTATATTAGGTTGACATGTCTCAAACAGTGCGGACAGTGGGAATGAAGGCGAACGTTAAACGGAAGGAAATGAGGCGCCTTTGCGCACGAAGTGTAGCGGTAGGCCCTCACACCCCCACCTCGGCCGACTATAGAATTAAATGTTGATTGATAGTGGTGGGGTGGGGGAGAAGCTGTGATCGGTGATTGCATGTTTTGATCTCCTGAGCTCCACATCGGCAAATCCTTTTGAATTGCAACCG
Source organism: Anabrus simplex (assembly GCF_040414725.1). Classification (NCBI taxonomy): domain Eukaryota; kingdom Metazoa; phylum Arthropoda; class Insecta; order Orthoptera; family Tettigoniidae; genus Anabrus; species Anabrus simplex. The sequence goes on along the minus strand of NC_090275.1, from coordinate 8,423,646 downwards.
ACTTCCTGCACAAAATCCCTTTTCCTATAATTTATTACGCGTAGTGGCAGGGGAGTAGCCGGGGACCGGATGGTGGAGGGGGTGGGGGGGCTTATGAAGGCTTAGTCACGTGACCGTTGTATCGATATAAGAGGGGGCTCGGTGTTTGGTAAATTAATATTGCCCGTTGTGATAACGTTTGCCATGGGATCAGCGCGTGTGAGAATCAGACGTGATGGAAACTGATGCACGCCTCCCCCCCCCCCCCCCCTTCCCTTCCCTTCCCGGTTATTGTCATTCCGGACAGAGATGAGTGTTAATTGGATCCTGGTGGGGACTGCAGCAGATGGGTGCCCTCTGCCATCTCATTATTATTATTATTATTATTATTATTATTATTATTATTATTATTATTATTATTTTCTTTGCGTTTACGCCATATATGGACCACGGTGCTTGTGTTCTAGCTGTGTTTTTGTCGTCGTCTGCCCCTTTTGGCGTACTGGATTGTGTTCTTAGCGGCCTGTGGAGCCTTCCTCTTGGCCCAGTACTCCTTCATTTTCTCGCTGAATTCTTCCCTGCGCTCCTCTGACCAATTCCCGGCTCCTTTGTGGCTAGCTGATGTAAGGGATGTTAGGAAAGGTTTAGTTTTGACCATTAAACGATACGCATTCCTGTTAGTAATGGCGGCTTGATTAATATTAAATTCTGCAAGATCTTTGTTCACTTGTTTGGTCCAGGGGAATCCAGTAGCTTTGCCTTTGTTAGCAACCTTGAAGATCTTATGGGATAATCTATTAGGATCCATTCTGTATAGGTGTCCATAGAAAGTCAGACGTTTTCTTCTGATGCCATCTATGAGGTTTTCCTGGAGCTGATAGAGCTCATTGTTGGGTTTGTACCATCGCCTTCCATCTGATAGGATCCTTGGCCCTATTATTCTTATCAGGAATTTCCGTTCTTGCACTTCCAGGGCTCTCACTGGGATCTTTTTAGTTAGGGATAGGCATTCTGCTGCGTAGAGGATTGATGGTCTGACTACTGCATTATAGTGTCTCAGTTTTACATTCTTTGACAAATTCTTTGAGGAACATAGTTTTCTGCAGGCATGGTAGGCCTTGTCTAATTATTATTATTATTATTATTATTATTATTATTATTATTATTATTATTATTATTATTATTATTATTATATAACACGAGGTTTGCCTCATCAGTGTTACCAGTATACAGTTGACATGTGAATCATGATCCCCTTTTTTAACAATATATATATTAACAAATAGAACCACGCAACACCTGTGGCTTGTGGTTGGACTGATATAATATAGAGGATGTCGACACAAGTGCGGTCTGTCGAGAGATTTTGATTTCCGAAGTGTCGTTGGACTCCGTGACTAAAACCACACACTGATTTACAACGTAATACTATATTTAAATTCCGTTGCCTTGTTTTCGATTTACTGTTAATATGCGAAGTACTTTTATAATAAGAATTACTGCGGATGTGCAAGATACTCTTAAATCAAGGAGAGCTATTCACCACCGTAACAAGCAAGTTAAGAAATTGAGCCATTTAGCTACGCGGATCAAAGTACGTAGACATGACCTTGAATTCGGTAGATGCTGGATTCGAATCCAACAGTCGACAGCCCTGAAGGTGTATTTTTACGTGGTTTCCCCATTTTAACACCAGGCAGATGCTGGAGTTGTACCTTTCTTCCCAGTCCTGGCCCTTTCCTATCCCATTATCACGAAAAGCCTTACAGTCGATGTGATTTAAACATACCAGTAAAAGGTTAGGAAGTGCCAACAGTACAAGCTGAAGGGTCTTAGTAAACGTGTTCCCATCATCACAAGGAATAGATCCATTTTCAGTAACCATTCAAACTAAAAAAGTGGATAGAAAAGATATTGGCTGCTTTGAAAATAGACATTATGAATCCGTCATATGTGTATTTATTTTATTTTTTAAAATGAAGTCCTTGTGTGAGAGGTTCTGGCGCAAGGTCGCATGAGACTCAATAATTTTCTCACTATTTATGACATCGGAATGAATGAGGTATCGTTTGGAAAAAAGGAGAGCGAAATGTTAAGAAACTTTGATCGGAATAATTAAAAACCGGACTATTTATCTCAAAATACAAGGGGGGTCAAAGTTCACTTTTTCCTACTAAAAGAAGTCCTTCGATAAATTTCAACTGGATTTGAAAGCAAGATCGCTACGTATTAATGTTACATTTCGTTCAAAAAGTCTAGAAACATTAAGGACAAGGGTATGCATAACATTTATGTTGGTTCATTCCATCAAATGTTACTAAGCTGCAAAGCTGATGGAAATACAGTGCTAGTTTAAATTGTAAACCGTGAAGCAGAACACACGTTTAAGCCTTTATTTCTTCAGTTACGAGTATTCTTTACCTATACGTTTGCGGCTAAGTACATATCCGCCCACATTTTTGTAAACTGATTTATTTGCAAGTAGTTTAACGTTGCCAGGGTGGACAAAGTCTAGGATTGGCAGCGGAGCGGGCGTGGCATTAATTTAGGTACAGACCCAGATTTGCGTGGTGCGAAAATTGGATACCACGGAAATCTTTCTTCAGAGCTGCCGGCGCTGAGGTTCGCAACCAGCATCTCCCGAATGCTGCCAGCTCTCTCAATAAATCACCTTTTGTTGGCTCTCCTTGGTTCAGTATTAATCTCTGGCATCCTGCTTCTCCTTCCACTGACCTACATATCAGATTGCGCCTGTTCCAATATTACATTTCTACCTTACGGTGGTATATGAAATGGCGTATGGCTACTAGTGCCGGGAGTGTCCGCCAGATGCAGGGCTTTTGATTTGACACCCGTAAGCGACCTGCGCGTCATGATCGTGATGAAATTATTATGAAGACGACACATACACCCAGCCCCCGTGCCAGCGGAATTAACAAATTATAGTTAAAATTCCCGACTCTGCCGGGCATCGAACCCGGTCCCCTATGACCAAAGGCCAGCACGCTAATCATTTAGCCACGGAGCGTTAAAAGATGTCCCTGAATATTACCAGCATTATCGGAGAACGAATTCTGAAGCATAATACTTTCAACAAAAGGTAGTTTCTGAGCTAACAAATTACGCACACGCAGAGAAGAATATAAACCAACGAAACATTCTGGAGCTCATGTTTCAAGTATGCCTCAGTTTTTTTTCAAAAATATCATAATCGTGGAAAAATTCTTTTAGCTTTACTGTGCTTGTTATTTTTTACGCAAACATAATTTAATTTTATCTCAAAACTACGCGAGAAGTCAGGTGCTCATGCGTTGAGAAGGTCGTTAAAGAGGCGGCCTCGACTTTTCACGAACACATTTTCTTCTCTGAATTGGATTTTGTATGTTTTGAATGTCCTTATTCCTCACGATGTGTGCGTGGGTTTAAACGCTCTCTAATGCGTTCTGACGGTGAGCTATCGAACGTCATCATTGCATCTACATCATTCCTTATGTGTGATTTTTCGAAATTATCAGGCGGTGAAGGAAAATATTATCTCCGACTGGTGTAAGGAATGAATTCATAGGGTGTGTTGCTTCTTTTGAATGGCTCAGTTTCTCCTTTTGTATAGGATTATCTTCTGTCTTCTCTTTTTTTAGATGCCAGATTCTTAATTCTTTATTTGCCGAACGTCTCAGAACAGTTTCATTCATAGAATGATTGATTGAATTTAAATTGAAATATTCCTAGGTATGCTGCAAAAGTCTGACTTTCCTTTTTGTTTAAGTATGGTCTTCATCTGAAATGTACAGAATGATTCAACAATATAAATTATAAGAAATCTGAGGGCAGAGTCACACGGTGCTTCGTCCGATTTTTGTGACTAAATTTTAGCACTAGGAACAGGACTTGCGTTGTACACGTCATTGATTGGTTAGGTTTTTGTTAACAGTAACGGCATATCTATGAAAGAGACGGAGGACACTGTAGGCCGTGACAGTTTGTCTTCCTGCTTTGTGGTATTAGAGCGCCCCCCCCCCTCCCTCCTCCTTAAAGATTCCTTTTCCCCCTCATTCTTGTAGTGTTCGTTCCTTCACTTACTTCTTCTCATTCGATAGTCATCTGGAGCGAGGTTTATAAGTGCTGTGGGGAGAAACGTTGCCACTTGCAGCATATCGGTCTTATACCAGCCAGGTCGCCTCAACTCGAGGAAAAGCGGGCAGCACCTTCTGTGTTAGCGAGCGGGCATCGCCTGTAGGCTTGTGTATTATAATATGAAAGAATTCAATCGAATTCTAAAATATATTTCTTCACTATATTCAGTTTTCTTCTCTCCTTAACGTTAAGAACCAAAACTAGTATCGGTTGTAAGGAGAAGAGTTGGGTATGTATGAAGTTTATAAAAGATAAGGATGTTGAATTATTAATGGGGAACTATTTATCTATTTATTGAAATTGCTGAATATATTGGTGTAATGGCAATTGTAAAATAATTAATTTGGTTGATACTGGAAATAGTTAGTTAGCCTTAATATGCCGGGCGTTCATCTTAAAACTTCCCCCTCTGAATAAATTTAAGGTATTTTTGTATTGTTGTTATTGTTGAGGTAAAACACGTCAGTTCAATGTTCGAGGGGAAGTTCAAGATCAATGCTACGTACCCTGTCTAAACTAACGTGTTTTACTCAATAAGAACTACATTTATTCAAGGAGGGAAATTTTGAAATTAAAGCACGGTATATTAAATAATGTTAACATCAGTGTAAATTTAATCTGTTTAAGTATGAACAAACATGATCAGTAATGCAACGGGTCGACACTGATAAGGCGTCCGCTCCACAATATCGGGCACTTCTGTTTCGACGTCATAGGGCATTCGGCTGAGGCTGCCCGGCCTAGAAAGCAACACTTGCAAAGGTCTGCTACTCGTTAGCTGAAACCATATTATTATTATTATTATTATTATTATTATTATTATTATTATTATTATTATTATTATTATTATTATTTATTATTATTTCTCTGGATCCACCAGACGAAGTTAACTGCTCAGTCTGATAAACCGTCTTGTACGGTTTGGTTTAAAAAAATTTATATATATTGACAGTAATGGCCTTTGTTTATACACCATTTGGCCAGCGGGTAGTGACTGGTGGTAGAGATAGGGATGGTACAATATCTTCTCGCCATGAGGCCAGTCATAGCACTGCTACAGGGTGGGAAGGCCATGGTAGAAAGGTAGTTGTTAATGGGGTGTAAGAGTTACGAGATTATCTTTATTAACTATTTCAGTTGGGAGCTACTGCATCAGGGTTTATATAGTGTACGGTTCCGTTTCCACTCCTACGGAGTGTCTCAGTGACGACAATTAGACATTCAGTTGTGAAGGCTATTCAATCTATTTGTAACAACACACTCCTGTAATTAATAAAAATGTAACTTAACATCTGTAATCGGTAACTACCACCATTGTAATATCTGCATTGCCTCTAACCGCCGTAACGTCTATAACCAATATCCTACCTCATTTTTTATGTGTACATTTGTTTATTTTTAGTCAGAAATGAAGACGTAAAAAATTGTATCACTATGATAACTCTAAACACTCTTTAAATAGGGCCTATCAGACCTATTATAAAATGCCCCTCTGTAATTAACAACAATATAACTTCTGTAATGTCTGTAATCACTGTAATATCTTTAACATCCCCAGTCAATGTAACATCTGTAACCAATATTCTACTTCAAGCTTCTCTCTGATAACTGTCCAACTTCGAAATGTCAATAAAGCTCTTAGCCAAGAGGTCAGAAAGAAGGTCTCTCCATCTCCTTCACGATTACACATCACACTCCCCTTCTACTTGCTCCTTCACATCACCCCAACATGCAGAATCTCCTCAAAACTTTTAGTCTGGCGCTCCGAACGGTAGGCGGCTGGTCTCTGGCTCTACAGCTCTGCATTCCGACCGACCAGAGATGGATTGGTCCCTACCGTTGGCTGCCCTGTCCTGCACTAAGAGAGTTCCTAGCATAGGCGACGGCCGTCAATCCTCTCACCTACTCCAAATCAAATTTCCTTGGACTGAGGGACGGAATGAAAACTTGCAGCAGTAGCAGGGACCTTTCTGTGTGCTCTGAGAGTTCAGCGGTGTCACGTGCCGAGTGGAACGAGGTGGTGGTCCTGGATGGTGTGGCTGCTCACACTTCCTTGTTATCCAGTACTGAATTCGCGGGTAATCTGTTGCACTGTGATGCGTCTATCCGCTCTTACCATCGAAATCAGTCGAGGATTACCCCTGACGGTTCTGGTTTGGACCAATTCTATGTACTCTGGTACACTCTGGACACAGTGGCCCATGGAGGAGCAGCACGACGCCGGAGATGGAATAGCCCATACGTACGGCACCGACAATCTGGCCGAGGTCTCATGTCTCACCTGTTACACGATATCTCAGCAGCTGTCTCTAACTCAGTTGGTCGTTAGTATATTTTAGCCAGTCCAAGGTACCAGCTTTGACCTACACAACGCCTCACTAAAGGGATTCCAGGGGGAGGTACGGCCATACTCTCCACCAAGATACATGTCATAAAACAAGTGTCACAGTTCCGCGGCAGTTACTCCGTCACCTCAAGTGTACTTAATCTCATATTTTTGCACGTGTGTTTGCGTTTGTGTGTTTATTGCAGTTATTGTAAATACTAAATTTTGCTGTTAATGTGACATGAGACTTTTAACATTCACAATCTATAAATGTCACAGTGTTTTATAGCGTAGCTGCTGCAGTAGACCCATAAAATGGCACAGTCATCGATTCTGCTTTCTTACACCCAAGCTCGTAGCCAGGCAAGCCTTGAAGGGGAACTTTACACTTCACCATCAAATTAAATTCATTGGTAGCCGCCTACTTACTTCAATTTTTGCCGTTTCTCGCTAGTTAGGTCTGGGTTTTATTTTCTTCTCTGGCATGAGTACTACAAAGAAAGTGATGTCAACTAGATCTAGCGCCTGTTTTAAAATCCGGGTTAGCTATGTACGGACTTTTCAAAGAAAGCAACAAGTGAATTTCATTCAGACATTCTGGAGCATTCAGGCTATCATCTATACAGGAAGATTTGCAATACAGCCATATAAAGCAATGCAAAACAAACTTTGTAATACGGTAATTAAAGCTGAAGTGGAAACTGCGGCTCCAGGCAATAAACTATCTTGAAAAGATGATAGGCCCAAAAACGGAAAATGGTTCCACTGAGCGAACGAGCAACTGTATTATTATTTCAACTGTTCATAAGCACCTAGAAAGTATGGAAGAATCAAGGCTAATAAGTTTAATCCACAGAGCCAGCTCACATAAGAAAAGAACTTCGCTTTGGTACAAACAGGTGAAAAAATATCTTCAGTACCCCTGAAACACTAATATATAACAGAAAAGTTTCCCGAAAAGTGATGCAAGAAAACTCACAAATCGAGTTTAAGAAAGGATTGAGACCAAAGAAGTCTGTAGAAATTAAACAACAAAAAAGCCAAGTAATGAAAGAGATAGGGCCAAGGACAAAGCACTCAAGAACCACAAATAGCCCCGAAAGCCTAAGCTGCAAATCGTTTGATAAACTTCGTTAGTCCATACGTGACTCACCCAATAATAATAATAATAATAATAATAATAATAATAATAATAATAATAATAATAATAATAATAATAATAATAATAATAATAATACACAGAATAGGATCATAGCTGTGAAAGGAATCTTTTTACAGATTAATGACCGCGCACCTTTAAACTTTTTCTCTCTTGTCTGATGCACTATCAATCAGAAGTTCCGAAAGTCGTGATAAATTGATAGCGCATTTAAAAGCGAGCTATTTGCCTATTACGTGTATGTAATTGAAACTAAACTCGCCTGAAGAAGCGAACGCCAAGTTGACACAGACTTAAACATCATTAATTCTCGCTGTTAATGAAGTTTCAGAGTTAACCTTCGCTCGGCTCATACGTGTTTACACCAGGGAGGGCGCTGCGAGCTGTGAGGAAATTATGTGGAAATGGAGGAAATGAGGGCAAAGAACAGGAAGGAGGAAATAGAAGACTAAATGAAGGGACGTAATGGAAATAAAAAAAGTAGGAGAGAGAGAGATTTTTATGACAGGCGGAATCAAACTGAATGAGATGAAGTAATCTCGGCGCGTTTGTAATATTAAAATATTTTTTCGTGCCTTTTCTTGCTCATTTCTTCCCTCCTTCGTCTTTATAGATGAATTCGCTTGGTCAGAGTAAAGCTTACCTTTTGTTTACCCTTCCTGTAAAAGGTAATATAATATCTAGCGTATTCAAATGTCTTGTGTAAATATTAAAATTTAATATAGGTCTGCTCTCTCCAGCTTTAACATTCGAAAGACATATTCCATTAATATCACTGTTTCTTTCAAACGGTTTTGCCCGTGGATGGCGTGGCTGGAGAAATTAAGGGAGCCCGACATATCGTCTGGTGAGACCATCATTTTGTGTCGTGTCGTAATGTCGAACGGTTGTCGCCCTCCTGATCAGTTGTGTCATCCCGGCTCGACGGAGTAGAACCTACTTGTTGGTGACACGTGATCTTCGAAATTCTGCAGTAGGTGCACTGGCGAAGCTCTTAGTGAAGCTCCGGACACTTTTACGAGTTTCGAATGGGAGGGGAAGATCCAGGGCGATAACAGCGTATGAGATTACATTAATTTAGTTTTCTGGTTTGTTGGTTACTTCGTTGATGTGATTCAGAAAGAGTACCCGTAGTTTGCAAGTGGGATATTATTGAAATGAAACGTGACGATCCTCTGGTTCGGATCACGATATTAAATCTAAGAAGAAGCCTTTCTTGTTTTTCCTTCTGGAACGTGGACATCGCACCTTCGTAACGACTTCTCGGTGACTGTTGACTTTTCATATACTGTGTATGTTCCGACGAGCTAAACTGTGACTGTTAACTTGGATGCAGTTCTTGCAACATTTTTTGCTTATTTTGCTGTGAAGAACTCGTCCCCATCGCACAGGCGCACCTTGGTACTGTGAGCTGGGCACCGCATGTTAAAACACGAAGGTAAGGGTGTACTCTGCCCGAAGGCAGGTCCGAACCTCCGCAGAGGTGTGCCAGAGCCGGAGTTTACGTACGGTAGGGTGGCCGGTTCCCTTCCGCCAACCCATCCAAATCTTGGCCACGCCGAATATTGCTCAACTTCGGAGATCTCACGGGATCCGGTGTTTCAACACGGCTGTTGGCTTAAAACACGAAAACTCGCCAAAATTCGCAGGAGATATGTGTCTGAATACGGAAAGGAAGATCAACAAGTGGCGCCGTGAACGGCAACTTCATGAGGCACCCTCGTTTCTACCACTGATGAGTTAGAGGTGTTTAACGAACAGAATTCCAGATACTCGCTTTACTTTATCATAAATCCTCGAATAACTTTATAAGAGTGAGCCAGAAATAAAGCAGCGTTCTTTGTACGAAGTAGAAAACATGGTTGTTTCTCTAAACGAGGAGTACGTTCCTCGAACTGGAGTACATTTGTGGCTGTGTTTCGTGAGCTCCAGACTGCAAATAGAATTACCCGTAGCACACACGGAGAGAACTTTCTCTCAATTCCATTTTAACTGGATTGTGGTGAGCACTCCTTCCCGCCCCATATGTCGTGCGGTGACAAACCTTGCCTGTCGCACACACCACCCTTTTTATTAACTTTCTCGTATCTCAGCATTACCAGCTCTCCCTAACGGTGCGTCCACACTTGTATCAGATCAGCGTATCTGTATCGAGAATTGATACGCGATCATGATACAGCCGTCTTTTGACAAGGCTGCCCGATCTGTACCACTTATCATCTACGAGTATCCATCCATCCATCCATCGGTCTTGTACCATCAGTTGAGTGTTGTTGGCTCCAGGTACAGTTGGCTGCTGCCAGCTGTATTCTCATACATTACATATTCAAATAAAAGTCGGGAAGCTCACGAGGGTGGTGGATGAAAGGTGTTATTGTCAACAGAGGAAATAAAGTTTGCTATGCGTCTTGAAATTTCAGACAGTAAGTGGACAATATAAAAACAGTGACGGAGACTAGACCATGCGCAGTTCTTGGGTATTCATCAGTTTCTTTAACGTTGAAAAAATGCGTTCCAACTACAATCTTGCAAACAGCTGTCGCACGAACGCGTGTATTGTTGGGAGATCAGAAGAATGCACATGCCCGGTGAGGTACGGGCGAAGGGGTTTTAACCAGCAACGGTTACCATAGCAACTCCGCTACTACCCAGGCGACTTTATATTGTCTTCTATTGGCAGCTCTTCGCTCTTGCCAGTTGAGTCAAATATTTTCGTGTAGCAGATAAGAGCAGATAAAAGCCGATCTGTCTGGGCAGAGCAGGAAGTTCGTGCTTGCAGGCCACATTCCTCATTCTTGCATTCTTCTCATCTCCACACAGTATATACCCACCAAGTGGTTAATTCACATGGACTTGCAGGATGAACGCCCAGAGATGTCCACCACCTCAACTGTCCACGGTAGTAAACCTCATTGTACAGGCACAAGAAGGCGATTGGCGGCATAACTCTCACTCCCTCTGTCGCACGGCTTCTATTAACAATATGTTGCGGCGACAGTATCTCAATGTAAAGAGCAGCAAGAGATGGCTACTAAAATGGCCGGGCCACATCGTTGCATCTGTCTCAGTCGGTTCTACACTGGAACAAATAACTAGTGAACATTTGAGAAAATTGAGTGCAAAGAAATGGGGGGGGGGGGAAGAAGGGGAATCCTTTCGTGAAATGGTGCAGGAGATACACAATAAATCGATTCAGTATTAGCGAAATCGAATTCTAGTGGTTTGTTAGAATTCCAAGAAGAAGCGCCAGAAGGCTTGTCGGGAGGTCTCAGAGTTAAGGTGGCAGAGTGTCGTGAGGCGAGTTCCGCGCTTCTGGAGTATCAGCTACCGCTGACGTGGAAAATCATTTGGAACTCATGGCCTTGGAGAGGTGTACATTTTCTTAGATGTCGACAATAACATTTCAAACCCATACTGACTACCTGACCTCGACACGGCCCCATTCCAATTCTTTTCACGAAAATTATCTGTTCGCCACAAAACAACTTTTGTGTAAATTTCCCCCACGTTTAATGGTTACTTTATTGCTTTTGTTGCTAATGCGAAACACTAAATACCGCTGTGCATCAGTGACAGAGTCCTGGCATTCCGATCTTAAGATGTAGTCGGACTCCACGTCGTACGATGTCGGTATGTACAGGATCTCTGGTGACACATATATAGGTTTCTCTGCCATCTGATACAGTAAGTCGGAACGAAGACACCCTAGATGGCGTCAGATCAAAATGCTAAGGTCATGCTATCATTATTATTTTGCTTGCTCTTCTTAATTTCTTCTTGAAAAGATGATTTCCTACGAGTGTGTAGCGCGTCAGTATCAAGTTTTGGACGCGTCAATCAGTAATATGTTATTGTATACTGGCAGATTGCCGTGAGTCCCCGCTGCTTCACAGTAGGTGACATTTTTGTGGGGGGTATTTAGGAGTTTCTCGTTGTGGCAGATGTAGTTCAAAAGGGAGGCCAGGTGTTTCTTGTTTGGAGTGAGTAAAGACCGGCCGTGCACAATGACAGTGTTATCCGCCCTGTAGGGACCGCTCCTCGGCCTCTATTCAGGACGAGAAATGGCGTGAAACTTCTTTATGCCAGGGGGAGCAATTATTTGTCACTTGTATCGAGAAACAGATACCCCAATCACAGTCGATATGACAGCTGACCATTTTCAGTCCACATTAGAGCCAGTTACGCGTGAACTCGGAATGGATTCTGTTTTAAATGAATTAACTTTGTCACGTTCCCTTTTGTACCATCCCCTGCGTGAGTCTTTATTTAATATGGTCGTAAAGTATTAGCCAGATGAAATTTCTGATGGTCTGTGAATTTCAGTTTAGCCCTCCTGTCATGTTTGACTACGTGAGATAACGTCTGATATCATTAATTTACCGCAGGCTACTCTCTTACATGGGTAATGAAGGCAAACTCGTCTTTAGCTGTAATGAGCTGTGAGTTTAAACAGCGTAAGGTTATGGTGATCAACGATTCTAACACGAATACATACGAATTATCTTTGAGTTTGTTCATTACCCCGGGATACATCTGAGCTTTCAAATTAACTGTGATAAAGATAATAACGATATGGTGGTTATTGTTTTATGAGGATATACAAGTGGGCAACCACAGGGCCGTCTTTAATGTAAGCTGATTTTTCATATAGCCATAGCCATTTAACACGGCTCAGTTTAACGTAAGCTGACTTCCATGCAGATCATATCCATCTGACACGGCTCAGTTTAACGTAAGCGGAATTCCATACAGATCATAGCCATCTGACACTGCTGAGTTTAACGTAAGCTGAATTCCATATAGATTATAGCCATCTGACATGGCTGAGTTTAACATAAGCTGAATTCCATATAGATCATAGCCATCTGACACTGTTGAGTTTAACGTAAGCTGAATTCCATATAGATCATAGCCATCTGACACGGCTGAGTTTAACGTAAGCTTAATTCCATATAGATCATAGCCATCTGACACTGCTGAGTTTAACGTAAGCTGAATTCCATGCAGATCATAGCCATCTGACACTGCTGAGTTGTCCGGCTCCATGGCTAAATGGTTAGCGTGCTAGCCTTTTGTCACAAGGGTCCCGGGTTGGATTCCCAGCAGGGTCGGGAATTTTAACCACCATTGGTTAATTTCTCTGGCACGGGGCTGGCTGTTTGTGTCGTCTTCATCATCATTTCATCCTCATCATGACGAGCAGGTCGCCTACGGGATTCAAATCTTAAGACCTGCACCTGCCACTCCCGGCACTAAAAGCCATACACCATCTCATCATTACTGCTGAGTTTAACTTAAGCTGAATTCCATGCAGATCATATTCATCTGACACTGCTGAGTTTAACGTAAGCTGAATTCCATATAGATCACAGCCATCTCACACGGCTGAGTTTAACGGAAGCTTATGAAATGGATGAGTACATTATAATGATGCGGTAGCCTTCTCATAAAATATAACTGGAATGGTGTCCTTTTCAATGACACATATCAGAATATCCTTCAAGGACTACAAATACTTGACCATCAACCTATGGTACTTGTCTGATAATCGGTTTTTGAATAATGCGTGAAAGTTGATGCAATTGAATACTTGAGACTTAAAAATATATATTTGGCATTCGGCAAGTAGCCATGCAGCCAGCAAAATATAATGTACAAATACAAAAATGTACATACCATATATAAAATAACATATCTATAATACATGAAACAGATTAAATGTCTCAATAGAAAAGGAAATACAACTAATTTTATTCACTTCACAGCACGCCAAAGAAATGTCTTATTTAGATCTTCGTAGTAAACTTATTATACTGGTAGGAAAAGGGACATGAGACACACTTTGTGCATGTCGATATTTACTACAACCGAAAATGATGTGATTAAGATCGGTAATTTCCTCTTGCTCCTTGTCGGATATAGGAGAATCCACTATTCGAATTCGATTATGATGATGATTTGGATAGCAGCCATGACCGAGAGAGAGGCATATGATGGACGTAAGCTGTCTCCTACTAAGACGTAATTTGTCAAACCAGGGGCGTGAGGCTGATGAGAAGTGTAGTGTCTTCCTTTAACCTCCTGCGTTATGTTTCAATTATTCAACCAATCATTGCGAGATTCGCTGCGTAGTAATGTTATGAAGTCCGTGTACGGAATCGCCATAGCGTTGTAGATTCCATCTGAGAAGCTCCGCTTTGCAAGTTGATCTAATGTTTCGTTATACTCTATGCCAGCGTGCCCTTACAGCCGAAGGAAATGCCGCCGGTTTTTGCATTGTATACCATTTGCTAAATGTCGAAAAGGTAGTGATTCCATTTTACGGTCCACTAAGGGTGTTGTCGCTGTACAACACTTTGGGTATCCATAAGAATTAATATTCCTCGTGAATGCTGTGTAAGTACAGAGACGATTGCAGCACGAACAGCGAGTATTTCTGCCATAAATATGGACGTCTCCTAGGGTAGTGAGTGCTTTTCAGAAATATTCAGAGTAGAGCAGTGATAAGCATATCCAGCACCGTCGATTGGGCCAGATCTATTGGCTGAGTGCTGTTATGCTATTGTTCCTTTTACTGGAGTGGCGTTTGTAGTCAGGGAGGTAGAATCCTGCACGTCGAAGAAGAGATATTTTATATGGATAGCACAAGCCTGGAATGGAGGTATCGCTCAACACAAAGAGTATGATATATTTCAATTCTTTGTAGCTGTTGGCGAGGGCTAGAATTTGCTGAATACGTTCTGCTGGTCTTAAATCCAAAGTGTCCGCTGTTAGTTTCACCTTCGGCAAGAGAAAAAAATACTTCAGTGTAGCTCGCCGAAGTTATAAATATACTCGTATTTGGTAATAATTGTCGTTCGAGAGATCAGAAGAGCGTCTGTTGGCGAGGATGTCATAACCAAGTCGTTCGGTACAGTATTACGTCTGACTTATGAAGAGTTGATTGCGACACATTTGCGGAGAATATACTGGCGTAGTGTAAAATTGGTCGAATACTTGAGACGAGGAATGATATATCCCGATGGCCATAATTATGGAAACTTTGTATAAAATATGACTTTGTATAAAATATGATTTCAATAAGCACTCTGTTTATTTTACACCAGTTTAGAATTGCACAGAAACACTGAAAGCATACTAATTTTCATCGAAGTAACTTCGATTATCGGTATTTAAAAGAATTAAGAACTAATAGTTGTGAAAGTGCATGCATATTTCAGTTACTTTTTGTGACATGTGTTTTGTAATGCCCGTATTATGACAATAACATTAACTTTAATAACAGCACCAATTGTGCGATTAGAGTCCACAGATCGTTGTTGATAGTCCGAAACCAGCTTCACGCAGGTATTTGGTTTTTTAACTCTATAAATGTTCAACGTATGCGCCGGTCACTTCACGAAGAGTGATTGCCCTACTTCATTGGAACCCTTCGAGAATATTTTTCATGTATTTATGCCTAACTGATGAAGCAGGGACTACGAAACCTGGATGGAAGCGTAACTCAGAATGGCAAAATAAATACTTACATCTGAAATAACCGCCTATGAACTAATGCAAACATCGACAATTTCAACGGTGGAGCAAATGACCTGTGTCAGTGGGTAGTAAAATATACATTTTTCTCTTTTCCTATTGTAATTACAATATTTGTGAATATCAGGAAGTTATTACAAATCATAAACAGCTTCTCATTTACTAACAAGCTTTTAAGATTTTCTCACCAGTTATTAAGTATGCAGAGTGAGTGGGCTACGCGATTTGATTTAAATAGCTGTGGAATTTACATTAGGGAGATAATGGGTTCGAAGCCCACTGTCGGCAGCCCTGAAAATGATTTCCTATGGTCACCATGTTCACATCAGGCAAATGCTGGGAGTGTGCCACGGTCGCTTCGTTCCCAGTCCTAGCCGACATCATCGCCATAATAGCTGTTCGTGACGGTGCGACGGTAGTTAATAAGTACACGTGTGATCAAACGCTTCCAGATTGTTGACGGTAACACACCAGGACACAGATGATGACGAGGAATATTAAACTTAAATTCTACCTTATCACAGAACTGTGTACGTATATCTGACGTGAAGGTCGGCCTTTTGTCCGGAGTTTTCGTTCTGTGAAATAGGCTCGTAAGTGTAAAACAGCACCTGCGGTGTCAACTGAACCCACCGCCTTCTTAACGATATTTCCTCACCTCGTACAATGATGTTGGAAGGTAGTTTGTATGCCTGCCGCTGACTTTTTCTTTCTGAAGGAGCATTGAAACGCGTTGGCCCGAAAAATTCTAAATACCTCAGACCTCCCCAAAATAGATGTTTGTGTCTTTTTCTTTAGGCTCATTTCCTTTCTTTCATCCGTCTCTCTCTCTTTCTTCTTATGTGAAGGCCAGGGCAAGGGAGAAAAGAAGGGGGATGAAAAGAACCTTGGCGGACAATTTATTAGTTGAGGGATTTAGTATAGAAAAGGGAAGGCTGGCTCTACGTGCTCCAGGCTGAGTTATCGGGAATTTCTCGTCTCGTCTACGCTCACACATGCGAGACGCTTAATAAATCACCACATCGGTCTGGTGTAAGAAGAGCTTTTGTTGTGAGAGTCTCGCGCGCACGACAGGTTCTTGGGACAATGACATGCTTGTCTTTAAAGTCCCTAATTATTTCAAATGAATGTGTGACACCCACTGTCACCGCCGTGGTCCGTGTAGCCCGTGATAAACTGCAGTCTTACGCTCCAAATGTTTGCCTCATACTTTATTTTTAAATCAGACTTCTCAGTTAATGTACATTATAAAAGTTGTGTATAACACAGTTTCTGACCATTTATGTTTTGTGCTCTTTTACCTCGCAAGACGTTTTCATGTATTTTCAAATATGTGAACAGTCACTAAAAAGAAAATGAGCTCATGGTATTGTGTGTTCCTCGCATTAATATTTTATCAGATGCAGTTTTAATTATAATCAAAATATAATTCACCTCCCATGCAGATACTAATCCTATGGATACCCAGGTTCAGTTGTTTCTGAGCAATGTGTACTCGCGATACACATGCCCTCATTCTTCTTTTTTTTGACTGACTGTTCGTAATCGAAATTATAGAAACGATAATTCTACCGCACGCTCCATATTAAACATTTTCACGAATTTAGCGCTAATTCCAACAACGCCGAACATGGAAGTATTGTTTAGTCGCCATGCTAACGAGTAAAATGGTGATGTTAGGTCAAGACCTAACATTGATCACGAATATAATTAAGATCAGAATGAAATTGAGAAGGAAAACGCCAAGAAAACCAATGTCAGAAAAAAGTGGTGAAATGAAAGACTCCCTTGACCTAAGAACATTTTTTTTTCTGCTAGTGGCTTTACGTCGCACCGACACAGATAAGTCTTATGGCGACGATGGGATAGGAATGGCCTGGGAGTGGGAAGGAAGTGGCCGTGGCCTTAATTAAGGTACAGCCCCAATATTTGGCTGGTGTGAAAATGGGAAACCACGGAAAACCATTTTCAGAGCTGGCAACAGTGGGATTCGAACCCACTATCTCCCGGATGCAAGCTCGCAGCCGCGCGCCCCTAACCGCACGGCCGACTCGCCCGATGACCTAGGAACTGATCAACACCAACATTACTCTGAGAAGTGCTCTTCCTCTTCGCCTGCCACTCTTCTCCGCTAGAAAGCAATTACAAAACCTAACCTGTCAACGACTGGGTCAACCACTAGTCTATTTGTATACGGAGGGCAAATCACTCAATAATTCGTTCTCAGTTGCTGTAGGTCTAAATGTGTGCGTCCTTGACCTCTTAGTCCGAGCCCAGCGAGTCTTCTACACAATGGCTGTTCATGTGTTGTATTTCCTAACGCCAACAGTTTGTTGCCTGCTTTACCAAAACAACGGTAACCTGTCAATGGTATCGAAAAAGGAGCCTAAATGTAGGATTTAGAATTAAAGTGACATTGAAAGTCTGTTGTTACTCTAACTTCTTTTAAGTCGCTGGGTTCGATTACGACGGCATTTCAAGGCAATCAAGTATTAGATTCATATACTGTTTGAGTTAGTAAAACAGGTTTGTATTGCGTGAAATTCAGTTAGTGTCGTCGAAATCTCATTTTCGGTATAAAGTATTTTATGTAACTAAAAATAGAACTATTGATATATTTTAGTAATGCATACGTAGTCATCAGCTAACTGCTCTCAGCCGCCCAGCTATTAATCATAACCGTTGTTCTGCATATCCATATTTTTTAAAGAAGCCGCATGTCGTGTTCAGTCTTGGTAATTACCTGTTTTAAGTTGAATTAAGACGATTGAAACGTGTTTGTTCGTGTATATATCAGTGGCGGCCTGTGATTGTTCTACTGGTCGCGCCGGTAAATTCAGCAGGTACAAACAGTCCATATTTATGTATAAGTTACAGTATTTAACTATGCTATTGTACAAAATCGTTCTTTTGATTATCAGTTGAAACTAATTTATAAGTTGATAAATTGATACAAATATTTACTTAAATCAACTCCAGTTTTAGGAAGATTATTGAAAACATGAACAGAAAAATGAAGAAAACATATGTGGGGCATACCCCAAGTATTTGCTCCAAAACATGGAACGACACCTTCAAATGAAATAATAAGAATGCTACTGAGAGTAACATGCACTTGCCTCACATAGGAGTAAACAACCAACATCCGCGTGCGCACAAACTCTTGGTCAGAATTTCAGTTGCTGCGAAATTGAAATTTACAAAATACTTTACCTTCAACTACTTTTACACAGATATATAAATTAGGAAGGGATGCCCACTGCGCCAGACATGACTGCACACACGACGCTATTCACGAACACGCAAAATAAACGCTAGAAAAGTTTGCTATTTTATGTTTGCGTTCTGGTAGATAAAGATAACGATGTAGCCAGCTTACATTAAAGAAACAGAGCTAAATTCACTGTAGAAATCACAGATTGTTACATTACAAATAGAAAGCGTTGTTTCTGTCGCTAATAGCAGTTTGTCAAGTCAAGTTTTGGGATTTTATAGCATATAATTCTCAACACAAATTATGTCACTGCCGTTGATTTCACGGCAAAATGATTAGTACGACTAAATTTAGTATTTGTTAATTGATCATTCACCCAAGATTCACTGAGATCTGTTTAGTTCCTTGTAATTGTAATGATAATAATAAGAAGAAGAAGAAAAAGAAGAAGAAGAATATAGGGAAGTTCGTTTTACGTCGCAATTACTATATTAACGGTTTTCTGAGACGCCGAGGTGGTGAAATTTTGCCCCGCAAGAGTTATTGTACTTGCCAGTAAATCTACTGACAACCGGGCGAGTTGGCCGTGCGCGTAGAGGCGTGCGGCTGTGAGCTTGCATCCGGGAGATAGTAGGTTCGAATCCCACTATCGGCAGCCCTGAAAATGGTTTTCCGTGGTTTCCCATTTTCACACCAGGCAAATGCTGGGGCTGTACCTTAATTAAGCCCACGGTCGCTTCCTTCCAACTCCTAGGCCTTTCCTATCCCATCGTCGCCATAAGACCTATCTGTGTCGGTGCGACGTAAAGCCCCTAGCAAAAAAAAAATCTACTGACACGAGGCTGGCGTATTTGAGCACCTTCAAATATCACCGGACTGAGCTAGGATCGAACCTTGTAAGTTTCAAGATAATGAGGATTGCTTTCGGTATTAAAATTTCTAAGATAGAATTCGACAAAGTTGTCTTCAGAGGTTTGCGGTGAATGTAAATAACTGGGAATTCAATTTACGCTCAGTAATTTATCAAGCTTGAAGTTCTTGTACCCTGATGTCAAAATTACTTCACAATATTGTAGTCCACCTGTTGTGCGTAGAATTCAATAGTTAAGTTTAGCGTTTATTCTCCAAAGTGCCAGGAGGTGCTTCATCCCTAATGTGGTAATCAGTTATAAGTTGGCATTTGGTTTGTGTGTTCATCTATCGTACGTGTTACAAGTGTGACATATGGTTATTTTCATGAATATATAATACGACACTTCACGAGGCGAATAGTGCCTATCATTTGCTCACAATTATTCGTATATGCTCAGTTGTTTTTCACTTGTCAAGCGTCTCGCGCTGTATGCCAGGATAGTTCGTGCTATTATTTATTTGTACTTCCTACAGTGATAGGCTGCCTAAATCTGACACACATTTTATTGAATGTATGTTTAACCATGCAGAGTTTTCTGAAGTTAATCCTTCCCGTATGCAGTACTGAAAATGAAAACCTGCAACCTGTTTTCCAGTCAGTGACCGGGCCAGGGATGGAATGAATGAAGCCCCCATCGTGCGGCGGGGTTAGGAATTGTGCCAGGTGCCGAAGCCTATCGCACTCCTCTGGGGCAATGATTAATGACTGATAGATGAAATGAAATGATAGTGGAGAGTGTTGGTATGCAGTACTAGAGGGGTAATTTCTAACAATTTGGAGGAACCTTTAATGGCGCATTTTGCAAGCATTGTTTTAGTATATTTGTGGAAAGTCAAGTATTGCCACAAATACTGATATTTGATAATTGTTTTTCTAATTAAAACTAAGATATCTTCAAAGGAATCGGTTATCTTAAAACTTATTCTTATTTTTAGATTTTCGTCGTAAGAAAACAGCCCATAAGGATATGGAGAAAATGTGTATGAAACACTAAGAATTGATGCAGTTAAAAATTGATTTTAACGGTTAAAAATCTCAAAGGGTTTTCTTAGTCTTTGAGAAGTGCGAAGAAAAGAAATAGCAGCCGAAGACAATGGAGGAAAGAGAAGTGTGTTGAAGTTGTTATTCCGCGGTCCATAGTGGCGCTAATCAAAATTGATATTGCCAGCATTTGGGTTTTTCTTTATTTAAGCCACTGGAGTTGAACAAAGTATGATGTTACGTGACAATTTCTACGGATATCAAGACTTAATCTGAATCCCGCTTTCTGTGTGTTAAATGTTGATGTTAAGGGCATTCGAAAGATCTTTAAAGACCACTGACCAATATTCCAATACAGGAAGTATAGAACAAGTAGGCTGCGAATGTTTCTTGGCATGCACGAGATGCTCCTTCGAAGTTCATGAATAATAGAGACTGCTGTGTATGTTCTGCCCTACAGAGATAGCAGAAACTGTCATAATAATTGAGCATATCATCAATCACAATGCAGTCTCAAAGGGCATGTTTTAAACATCTTCAAAGTGTTCTAGAAAGTAAATGTGTGCGTCAGTAAATCAAATATTGAACGAATGTGTGTGGTATCGGCTTGCCCTATTTCACTACTTCGTCCGTATTTCTGTTATCGGAACTGTGGTGAATAATTGTAATACTAAGGTTAAGTCATAAGACATAGAATTCGATTATAAGTTTAATAATGAGAGGATTTAAAAATTCACAGTAATATAGTGACCAGTTCTAACAGAAAATATGATGTGTGACTGAAACAAGGCTGTAAATTGAAATAGTTAAACAATAAGCATACGTCAACAAAGTGTCAGTCAAATCCAATATGTTGAAAACATTTAAATAAACATGGAACTAAATAAATTATTTATTTACACTCATATGTGTTCACCTGAAAAGTAAAACAGGGTTTCCTTTGAACGTAGAGCCTTGGAGACCAAACTGGAAGAGACATGTTGGAACTGGAGCAAACACTACAATAGGCTACATGTCCATTGGAGAAAATATGTATTGGAGTGCGATGAAAAGATAAAACCCTAATTGACCATATGGTCTAATACAGGGCATCTAAAACGCCCAAAATCTCACGCGTGCAAACCGATGCGCAGAGGTTCTGTGCACCGTGCATCGGCCCGACTAGGCTCGGTTCGGACCAGAGTTTTGTTTCGGGGTGACTCGGACTGGGGAGACAGGCGTAGGGAAAGAGAGATACAGCGCTATTGCTTAAAGTCCAGGAGTGGGAGTCTGCACTGTGGTCAACCTAACAGTCGTCTGTTGCACCATGCGCCGCGCAGTGCACTCTGAGACGCCCTGCTCTAATACTTGGCTGGAGGATGATGGTAATCAAATTAAATACAACTCTCTTCACTCTCAGCAAGCGCGTTTTCGTTTTATACCTCACAAGAACACACGATATTACTGGAATGGATGACATTTTTCTGTCTTTCATAATCTCCGCGATATTCATTCAAAACTTGGTTTAGGCACACAGATCATTTACCGCGCATCCAGACGACGGCGGTGTTCGTTGTTGTGTTATCTTCTGTTTAAGCTGTCTATGCGCCACCCCCATCTCACTAAACCTATCTCGCTTCTCCGGTTTTGAAACCAGTTATTTAGCACTTCTTCTTCTTTCTTTCTACCGCTTTTTCCCACACCTATGGGGTCGCGGGTGCGAACTCTGTCGCACATGTGGATTTGGCCCTGTTTTACGGCCGGTGCCCTTCCTGACGCCAACCCTGTATGGAGGGATGTAATCACTATTGAGTGTTTCTGTGGTGGTTGGTAGTGATGATGATGATGATGATGATGCTTGTTGTTTAAAGGGGCCTAACATCAGAGGTCATTGGCCCCTAGTGGTTGGTAGTATATTGTGTTGTGTGAATATGAAGAGGAAAGTGTTAGAACAAACACCCAATCCCCGGGCCAGAAGAATTAATCAGAGGCGATTAAAATCCCCGACCGGACTGGGAATCGAACCCGCGACCCTCTGAACCGAAGGCCTCAACGCTGACCATTCAGCCAATGAGTCGGACAAACCAGTTATTTAGCACTATGACCTCCTAAAGGGAGACGGGAATACTGATGGTGGGTAAAAATTCCAAATTCCGGTGGTGATATTGGGCAGCCTAATGTAAGTTTTCCCTTAAAGATGCTGGTACATGAACATGACACATATTAAATCTCTGAATTGTGTCGGTGCGACGTAAAGCCCCTAGCAAAAAAAAAAAAATCTCTGAATTCAGAATTCTATTTCGTGTACTTCATTTTGCGGAGAGTTATGTCATAAGAAGAGTTTCAAAATAGAAATAATTTTAACTTATACGTTCTATTACTTGCACAGTTATGTTCATTATTTTTTCCTGAAATGTCAACAA
The DNA here is from genome assembly GCF_040414725.1 of Anabrus simplex. Taxonomy (NCBI): domain Eukaryota; kingdom Metazoa; phylum Arthropoda; class Insecta; order Orthoptera; family Tettigoniidae; genus Anabrus; species Anabrus simplex. The sequence goes on along the minus strand of NC_090275.1, from coordinate 8,401,002 downwards.
CACACAATTTGATAAAATAAGCTTGTTACTTTTCTGATAAGTGACATGAGCGATTAAAAATTAACAAACAATCAAAATAGATGTTTCTTTATAAAAGGCATGCTTTTAGCATATTTAAAATCAAGGTTTTGGTAAGTATCTAACCATTTGCTCTACAACACTACAGTGGCTTCCAATACCAAATCAAAAATCAGACCGGTAACTGAGTATTTTGTAAGAGAAGTGCATCCGTATATCCTTTCGTTGTGCTAATTTGGAAACGCCTAGGGCATGCTAGTTAGATTTATTATACTGCTATGATGGAGTTTTCCATTGCATATTGTGATTTTCATTAGCTCCTGATAAATGGAAGTACTGTTTCCGAAACGCAACTTTTGTATTCAAAGTGTGTCCCATACTCACATAATAGGAAAATTACTTGGTTGATGTATAAATAGCATTGTGCATAAAAAGAAAAAACACTAGAAGTCTTAATTTTTAAAAAAGGCATTTTGTTCTGGTTTCGATTCCATCCTACTGGAGTTTGATGTTCAAGTTTTCTTCCTCCGGCCAAACAGCGCATGCTAATGGTCGTTGCACACTGGCAGCAACTTCCCAGCCGGAGCCAAAAACTTGATAAATCACCTGTCACATATTTATCTTAATCCGTACAAAAAATAGGTCATACATTTATTAAAAACTTTCCGCCATGATGTGTCAGCACTTCACCAAGGTGAAAAACACTGGGGCTAACTTTAAAATAGGATAGCATACTGTAATATCATAAATCTCCCTGAAAACCTACTATCGCGTCCTTGCTTCTGCCCCAAGAGTGGGTGCAGGCAGTATTGCTCCTACAGCGTCGCTTCGAGAGGTAATGTTCCTTCTTAGGGCACTTGAACGTGGAAATTCAATTGAAGAGAGTAAGATTTTCTGAATCGAAAAATATATAATGTGTGGGTGTTCCTGTAACAGCAGCTGTTTAAATATGGCGACTCCACCGTCCCTCATTACATTTCCATCTCTAGGTCCACTTTTTGTAGGAAGCGTAAGAGGCAGAGCAGTCAAACTCAATACATTTTTAATTGCGTAAGAGCTACAAGAAAGAGTATCAAACTGTATCCTAAAATGTAAGATGTAGGACACCAACAGCCTCTAAATGTTTGAGGGGAAATTATTTTATTTTTGAGAGCCATTAAAATACTTCTTGAATAAAATTGCAAGTCTTTATTGTAGGGACTAATGATAGTAACTTGAACAAACAAAAAAAAAGATATATCGTAAAGCAATAATATCTGTGTAAGAATTTTGAATTTTTGAGTGTGATTGGTTGCATCCCGGTTGATAAAGTTTATATTATGCATGCACGTTTTGCGTATTAAGCCAATTTGTTAGTCCTGGAAGGAGTAGTTTCTGAGGTATGATCCTACAGAATAGCCTTTGGAAACATGCAGCTTCCACGTCCACGCATCGGGATTGTGGGAAGGGACAAGTCGTCTCGCGGTATATTACTTTGGAAAGCTATTGATGTATGTAGTTTTCGCTTTTCTCCCTTGTAGCTTGTGCCTTTACGGAACATTTAGTATCACATGGCATGTGACGTTCACCATCGTCTCGCCAGCGGTTCGCTTGCGACACGGTGTTGGCAGAGGGATTTTTTCTTTTTATCGTGTAAGTTCCCTGTTCCGGCTAGTGCCATTTTAGGCTCGTCAGTATTTTCCTGATATGCAATTCATGTGTGTGTGTGTGTGTGTGTGTGTGTGTGTGTGTGTGTGTGTGTGTGTGTGTGTGTGTGTGTGTGTGTGTGTGTGTGTGTGTGTGTGTGTGTGTGTGTGTGTCAGCCGATCGTCGATCAGTGGATGACAAAAGATTTCCCTTCCTTCATTGTTACTGTCGCTACATTAAGTCCTGTGTGATGTCAGAATCTTAGTGGAAATCCGTTTCTTAAATTTCTCTTCCCCCTGCGAGACGTGCGCCACAGTTTGACTACCGGAATACACAATGGACATTCATCTCCCTTTGCTATCTGCTCCAAGAGGAGAGCGGACGCACACGACGCCAATTTCCCTGGAGGGCTTGTGCCGGGGTGGAGCGTCTATTCTTATCAGTCGCGTTCTGCACTCCCCTTTCATTCAGCCCTTTCGCCTTTTGCGGCGAAAATGTGAGAAATAGAGAAGCCCTTGAGGGACAAACGCGTATATTACTGTCCCTAAATTGTTTAGCTTAACCATTTGTAGGGGGTGAGTCATCGACAAATATCGTCCGTCTCTCTGCAGTGACAAGAATTGGGGTGGATTGCATTATTCCTCTCAGTAAGCTTGTTTAGTCCTGGGATGAAGAGCGACAACCTTTCAATATTCTGAAAAGAAGGGAAAGTGGCTCTCGATTTGTATTTGGGGAGGGATTATGTAATTCTCGTTGTATCTCATGCTAAGTTAAGTGATAATGAAGGTTTTATAAGAACATACACAATGACATTCTGATAAACGGGTAGGCCTAGTGCTAGCGTCGCTCTACGACACGGAAGGGTTTTGGCGACGAAAGGATTGGGAAGGGCTTGGAACGGGAAGGTAGTGGCCGTCAGCCCCAGCATTCGCCTGGTATAAAAACGGGAAACCACTGAAAACTGTCTTCAAGGTTGTTGGCATCCCTGAAGAGATTTTTCCATGGTTTCCCATTTTCACACCAGGCAAATACTGGGGTTGTATCTTAATTAAGGCCACGGTCACTTTTTTCCCAATCCCAGCTCTTATCCCATTGTCGGTACAAGACGTATTTATCTCGGTGCGAACAAGTAGGGAAAAGGTAAAAATACAAGGTGTAAGGAATCTGGTGAGGAGAAACATTTTAAGAAGAGATTAAATGAAGTACCGGAAGGACGATATGAAATAAAACGTGCTTAATGGTCGGTGCGAGAGGTTCGATCCCAGGCTTGTTCACGAAGTTCTGCAAGGACAATGTGCGTCAGTTACTGCTTTCAAAGACTTAGTTACAATATTTCGCAGTAATTTTAATGAATCCTAAACTACGAAGTATTTTTAATGATTTTTTCCAAACTCTCTGATTTTAAATTACGAAATCTTAATATATGGTAGGCTTTGTCTTTTGGCAGTCACTGAATGTGGAAAGCATGTTGTTTGTTCTATAGCAGTAAAAATAAATAATCTTAGATATTAATTGAAAGCAAGTATGAAATGAGAAAAGAGGGGGGTGGTAAGCTCAGGTAACATTAACTACTGAAAATAATGAACCTGATATTTATTTGACTGGATATCTCGACTTTTAATCCATATCACTAATTATAAATGCCATAGTTGGGTTGATGAAACTACCTTGCAAAGAGAGTGTAATTAGGGGAGATTGAAATTTCTTGGTGAGAAATTCAGCAGTGGAGCAGTTTATTTCTTAAAGCCGAGGCGATGGTGAGAGAAAGCTCTTACGAGTGTACGTAGTGTTCGCTGAATCGAGAAATAATTTAAAATAATTGGAATCCATACAAAATGACGTGAGAATAAAATATAATGCTACGTCTCAACGAAACACGTTATTTGTGTGTATTTAACAGTATATGTACCTCTCTGGCTGGGATTGAAGAATGTAGAAAGTGTTCGTCAGATACCTGATTAGAAGGGTCGCGGGCTTCCTTTCATGCCGTGTGTGTGTTGTGTGAATATGAAGAGTGTGTAGGGACAGACAGAGCCAGAGGAATTAACCACACACTGTTAAAATCCCGATCCGGCCGGTAATCAAACCTGGTAGCCGGACTAGGCAGACAGACTGATATTTTGCATGTATTTTGTTCTACTGAAGTTAAAAGGTGAGCAAAGAACGTAGGAAACGTGCAGGTTTGACGCCTTATTCCACGATTGCTAGCGCGACGTTGAACTTCGGGCTGTGGATGAGATACGGATGATATGGGTGAAGCCTCTGTCATCAGTGCCAAGAACTTGAATTATTCTTCGCATTACTGAGAGATGAGTTCAATACTGTGCTAGTTTATCTGATGACTCATACTTAATGATTGCCAACACGCCTACGATTGTCTGCATTCAGTGCAAAACTTGTTCAATAACCTCCTTCAGCCACACAATGGTAAGACAACAAAAGAAAAAGTACAAATCATTCGTTTAGCCGCGAGAAATGTAGCCTGCTTTGTATTTCCATACCTGCACACAATGGAATATTACTAAAATACATTCTTATGGAATCAATGAACAATGAACGAGGTCATTTGCATAAGAGGGTTGTTCTCACTGGAGGTGACAAGGAGATGTCCAGTACTGCGGAGATATCGAAAATGAAATTCAATGCGTTTACAATATGTAGCCTATTCCCCCAGCATGATAGTAGACAAAGTGAGCTCACATTTGTCATATTATGCGAGAAAGAAGCGAGTTCCCGGACGAAATTATCTTTACATGGGCATGTTTTCAGACAGACTTGCTGCACGGGACAGGGTTATCAGCCCAGAGGCTGATTGGATCCTCATATAACACAACCAAATGCTATGCGGTTATAAGGAAACCGCAAAAGCAGATCGCAGCGCCAAAATGAGGCCTGCTATTTGCCATTGCTTTCCTCTTGAACATGTATGAATGATAGATGTGAATAGTAGGAGTGTACTGAAAATGAGATACGGTCAAGTCGCTTAAGTGCGGCTAGTATCCAGTATTCGGGAGATAGCAGGCTCGAACCCCACTGTCGGCAGCCGTGAAGATGGTTTTCCGTGGTTTCCCATTTTCACACCAGGCAAATGCTGGGGCTGTACCTTATTAAGGCCACGGCCGCTTCCTTCCCACTCCTAGCTCTTTCCTGTCCCATCGTCTCCATAAGACATATCTGTGTCGGTGCGACGTAAAGCCAATAGAAAAAAAGAAATTAATTTGGTGGATAAAGGTGTACGTATAAACCGGCTTCGGTAGTAGGGTCGTGTGAGGCGAATGGAGGAGAATAAGACTTAGTTTTTAATATTTTAATGCTAAGAGGTAGTTGTGCAGCAATACGTATGTCGAAGCGTCGATCATAAGGTGTTAGAAGAGTTGGTTCTCCTCTTGTGAATATATTTCCAATTTCCACGTTCGGGCTAGACGTACGCAGTTGTGCCTCCTTGGGGTTCCTACCTTGTCTAAAGGCTCTGTACGTTTGTTAGTTTCTCCAACCCTTGTCCCTTTTCTCTACGGGGTCGGGTATGAGGTGAGGTGAGATGCATCTGTCGTGGCGGTTTTTTACGACCGGATGCCCTTCCTGACGTCAACCTCATCAGAGGAGTTAATGAGGTGAAATGAATGACGTGATGGAGGAAGGGAGAAGGTGAAACCCGATGTCGGCACGTAGCCTATTCCTATAAAATAGCACCAAGGGGTCTGCTCAAGGCTTAACGTCTCCATCCGACGGATGAATCACCATCAACAGCGTTATATGCCCTCACTCCATATGAGCACTGCGGAGAGCTTTGGAATTTAATCCAGGCTTTTGGCACTTAATCTATTATAAATAATTGTATACCACCACCTCCCCTACCCTGCCGGCCAACATTCTGATCGTGAAAATGTTTTCGTCCAGCGGGACTCAAACAGGCTAACCTCGGTGTCAGGCCTTAACGATCACGGCTACCAGGCTGGGGTCTAATATTGTAGAGTCGTTCGATTATTTTCTTTCATTTGCTTCGACCTTATTTAAACAATAAGACATATTTCGGAATTTCCACAAAATGCACAAATATTTCACAATTGTTCACACACTTTTTTCAAGATTTCCTCTTAAATATCATCCATCGATAGATCTCGCGTAGATGGAACAAACGACACCTGGCGGTCTCGAGTTATACTAATCTTAGTGCATGCACTGAGCTCAGATTTCACCATATGCGCCATACGTTCTTTGGGCGTTCGTCTCTTCAACTGATTATTATATTTTTCCTTTTTTTTTTTTTTTTTTTTTTTTTATAAATTTGAAATCATTTGAAAGAGGTCTTTACACACGGATTTTTACCGAGGGGGTCAATACGATTGACGTATGTATGCCAAAAGGAAGAAAATAGCCAGTTTTGTTGGGCTCAACATTACCACCCTTGTTCCTAGTCCCGGAGCTGCTCGCCTGTCGACTAACTCTCATGCATAACAAACGAACCGCACATTTTTACTTCTCCTTTCCATTTTTTTCCCTGCTGAAAGAAGAACCCACAACGCGTCATCATAAACCACACGATGTGCAAGTCGACAGATTGCCTTATACAGCCTGTCCATGATGACTGGCGTGAGGAAGGGCAGAGGCTTTCCCTTGGGGATATTGGCGGACTCAAGGGACGAGTGTCTATTGTATGTGCGGGACAGTGTGCGACTGATATAATTGCATTGTGTTCCACCCACACCAAGCTTCAGTGACATTTTTTCTCTCTCGTCGTAATTCATTCTCTCGCCGCCAGGCGAGTGTGTTCGGTTTTGTAATGAGACGGGAGAGGAAAGAAAGGCTCTGCGTAAGGCTGGTTCGTCAGTGCTCTAGGGTGCAGCATTGTCTGCTATAGACGTAGTCATTGGGTCATGATATTAAATTGGTGGTGGAGAACGGAGCACGACTTTTACAGAGCTTAATTATTTTCGTGAGGACGTTGTACTCTTTCTGGTGTGATATCTGTCGAAAAAAATCTTACGTATTTATATATCACAAGCAGTTCCCCCAAGAGTAAAATTGAATTGAATTGGTCAGTAGAGAAAGAAACTACGTCACTTTTTCTGACTTTTCGTAGGAAGGAAAATAATATACTCCGCCCCCCCCCCCCCCTCGTGCCTTCCTTACGTTGTCCACGTTAAATACCTTCCTCTGTGAAGATGAGCAACAGTGGTACACGTTTTTAGAAATAGTTTTGAAGACAATAGTCTTACTTCCGCTAGCCGTTCTCAGGCAATAACTTGAGTGGAGTTAATGACATTTATGTCAGTTGTTAGTTTGTTTTGAGAGGATATGTACTAATCCAGTAGTAGTAATAAAGACCTGCACCAGGCCTCTCCGGAGGCCATACGCCATTGTTATTATTACCATAGGTCTGCGTTACCTGTGTGACGTACAGTACTGGTGAGTAGTACCATAATGTGTGGAACACCATGATTCTACGCTACTTTTGATTAGTACCGCAAAATGACAACGACCATGGTTGTACTTTACTACCGATAAGTACCTGCCATTATGAGGGACCGTTGACCTGGATTTTGAACCCCTTTAACAACAAGCATCCTTGATTCAGAATTGTGCTTTAGAAGCAGTCCCTTGGTCAGTAATATAACAGTTTCTGGGTCGGACCCACTGATTGTTTTAAATTCATATCCATTCATTCTTCATCACATTTTTTATTCTGGTCGGTGGATGATTTTGAACTTCAAAATTGTCATTATATTTCGTACCATTCCAGGCCGATGACCTAGATGTTAGGTCGCTTTAAACAACAGGCATCATCATCATTGATTATGTTTCAAAGTAAGCCATTGCAATATTGTTTTTGGGTATCGGAATACTAGACTTTACAGCACTGTACTACACTGACATTGTTCGAACTAAACCAACTTCGATTATTATAAGTCAGATATTCCCGAGTAGCACCTGGGCATCTCCGCTTGAAACATCTAGTGAAATTAACTGCCTTGCCGGACCCGGAGCAAGTTTTTCATGAAATAAAATATGTCGTATGTGTGTGAGAGCGGAGTACTTGTGTTCTCAATTCTTCACACGTGTAGTCAAGAACTCACAGAAGCGACAGTAAAACTTTACCTATTTACGTGATTCAGACGGCTGTCCTCCATCTTCACTTTTATAAACGATTTGAACATCTTTAACGGATGAATAAAACATACTGGTCAGCAATATGTTGAAGCTAGAGGTGTGTCTGGTCTGAGGGCAAATCGAAGTGTAGAATGAAAGTTTGATCGCTGTCCATTTCCGGCGGCTGCGCTATTCACTGTGTATTAGATAGCACTCGCCTTATGGTTCGGGAGCAGTTTCATGCATTGTGATGTTTGAGAAAATTATATTGATAGAGAAATATCTGTTGAGAAAGCAGTAAGGCAGGGCTGTCCCGTTTCTTTTGATTTGTAAATAGAAAGTTCTTATTCCTCTTTTCTATTTCTTCTTCTTGTGCTACCTCATAAAAGATTGACGACCACCAAGGAGTTATTTTCCTGTATCATAGTTACCGTATCGTGATGTCGAACCACTGTGCGAGGTTCACGGCCTCCGCCGGAACACAAGATATTTTGACACACTTCTTACAGTATAGATTCTGGTTTCGATGTGTGCATCTGGATCCCATTCTTGTGATGCGCACATGCGCTGTGACAGCTTCCAAAGACGTTCGCAACAAGTGTGATTACAACTAAAGATATTTTCTGCTCGCTGATTAAACAAACATACTCTTTGTTATTACTGAGAGTGAATCTTGAGATTTAGGGAGCAGCTTATTTTAGTCCGGCATCGACACCGCCATTGTTCGAGACGTCACGGGTTGAGAATCTTCAGCTTAAGTATGAAATGCACTTCTTAATATTCATTGGAGTAAGTTTCTCATAGTAATTAGTAGAATGCTTTGAAATTCCTCTTTTAATTTTGTGAAACAAGGCTTGCATGTTACATTGTTCCCAGGTATGGAATTAAAGATTCTATCTTCCTCTTGTGATCTCAATGTAGCTGTTCCTGGACCTCCCTTGCTCAGTAATTAAGTTACTGCCATTATGATCCATATTCATTGAAAACATCGTTGATATTCATCTATTCTTTTCTGAACGGTAGTGATTCTCTCGTTTTAACCACACACTGTAATGTTCCGTAGTCTTCTTTTTGGTGGAATCGTTTCCAGGCTCTACTCGGCTCTACCAGTCATTTCGGAATGTTGGTTTTACTTTATTCTATGCGAGCAGTACAGTAACCAGCTGGAATCATCTTTATAGCACACCAGGTGGTGATGATTATTGTTTAAAGAGAAGTACAATTGGGCAACCATCCTCTATTATCACCAACCAGAGGAAAATAGAAACAGTGAAGAAGGGTTAGGGTCATGAAGGGCGTCAAACCGAAATAACTCCGCAGGCCTCGCAAATCTAATATTGTCAGCTCGGAGCCCCGTGCTGAAATAACAGGCCATGTTTCCCTCACCCCGGTGCGAACCGTCCCTGTTTTTACGGGTGGATGCCCTTCTTGACATCAGCCCTCTACGGAGGGATGTACTGTGTTTCTGAGCTAGTGTGTTACCTGGGAAACACACAAATTTCCGAGTCATAAGAATTAACCGACCCAGCCGCAAACTGAGCCTTGGACCCTCTGAACCTTTCATTCATGGAGCCAATCCTTAATTAGTGTTCAGTATTTAATATCGCCACTTACCTTTTATGGTCGATGTAGGCTACTCTCAGCTTGTTATCCGTAGGTTCTTTTACCGCTTTTGTACTCTGAGCAAAGATGTAACTTTTACCAAAGAAAGTAGCGGTGGATTTTAATCTCCTCTTGTAGTCGCTTCTTCCCTTGTGTCTAATCGGTAATCTTAAGGTTTCGTACTGGAGCTAATAATAAAGTTACCTTTAATGCTAAATCTATACTCACGCGTAACCCGCCACCAGCTCGTTCCAGTTAATCAGCGAGTACTCTACTACTGGTGAGGAGGACAGTGGCTGAGCTTTGCGCACTTCGCTGAATGATCCTGAATTTAAAGGTAATGACCATTTTGCTGTAAAATCAACGTTAGATTTCTAATTAACTACTGGAAAAACCTGGGCAGCTCGGAGCTGTTAGATAATGACGACGGCGTATGCACTCTAGAAATATACCAGTAACTGTATTTTAAAGTTAAATAGAACACTTTTGTATTGAAAATTACATTTTGACGACGCCAAAAAATATCATGCTCTATACCCTATTTTACTATCAAGTATAGTACTGTGTAGGAATTATCAAAATATTGACAGTTTTAATTCTTCTCTATCTTTTATAATCATATAAAAAGATTCCCTGGACTACCACTGCTCAGCGGATTGAGTCGTTGTGGCCGTTGTTGTTAGCTTTTCAGAACGTAGATGTACAAGAACACTGAACTGGCCGGGAGTCGAATCTTAGGGCTTCTAGGGCACACACGGCTGGTAAAATATTATAAAACATATATAAAAATCTCTAGGTAAGGAACATAGGTCACATATATACAGGCGTGGCCAAGGTTTACCTCGAAAGAAGTGGGTTCGATTTCCTGTCACGAAGTCAAAATATTTAAGAAAGGACATTTCCGCTTTCGGAGCTGCATATGGCCCTGAGGTTAACGCAGCCTACACCAAATACGAGTAGGCTACCAGGTTATTTCCTGGGGGTGGGAAGCATACATACAGCTAACAACTCTACCCCATCAAGTGCCGAGGTTATGGATAGTGGAAGCCTTTATCTTCACCCCTCCAAGGGCCTTGATGGCCTGTACGGAGATGACTTTGCTTTTTACTTAATGTGATATTAGCACAACCGAGGAAACTCCAGGATTCCTGTTGAGAATCACTCATTCTGACGTGCTGTTCATCATACCGGGTTTGATTGCAACCCAGATGGTTCCCATGTTAGAGGAGTTAAAGCAATAAACTGTAATATTATTTCTTGCCTTTTAACATTTTTATTAGTGTGTGGTACTGCTTAAAATATTTCTGGAAGTTATGCATATTTAATAGAAATTCCTTGGCAGCTGCAAATCGAAGAAATGTCCTAATTCCGAAATTTTACGCCCTGGTGCTTCGGATTTGACGTAAAACTGTCGGTGCCGTGGCTTATGACCTCAATATTAATTACACCTTGCTTCCTTTTTAATCACTGAAGCGAACAGGGAGCCATTTAGCATCTGAAAGTAAATTGTCCTTACAAAAATATTCCCTGGTCTTGTGTAGGAGCTCCTTGTGGCAAGCCACCCAACTAACATGTGTGCTTCCTCTCGCTGTGTATGTTCTGCAGAAATAATTACAACTTGGACTTTGTAATTGGTATGCTTGCTTGCTCCATGGAAGGAGCTGCTTCAGATGGGTAATGCTTTTTTTCTTCTTTTGTGTACTTGTTTCACGTCTCAGAAGGAAGAGGGAAATGAGAGAACGCGGATAAGGAAAGAGGAAGGGAGGATGTTTCCTTTGTCTCCTTTAGGAAATCCTCTTATTTTTTAATGCAAGTAGCGAAAAACTTTTGTTGTTAAATATGTATTTTTTATAATTCTTAGTTCGTTAATTTTGTTTACACCGTCGTTTCTTTTTTCACTAAAGTTTTTATTCTTTTTATAAGAAGGAGACGTCTCACATTTAAAATGTCGAAAACATTTGCTGCGTTGCGACTCTGACTGGAGCTGTGTGGGGCATCCAACAGTGAGCTGTACAACATTACGTGTTGTTTCCTTCCGGCTCCGCGATACTGACGTGTTTCTTCTCATTTCGATAGGCGTTAATCATGTTCTTTACCTTCCTGATATTTTCCTTACAAAGATCATATTAGCATAGCCCATTACAAATTTGCATTAGTATCTCTGTTAGGTTTGACTCCACCACAAAAGCTGTACTGACGTAAAATGTTCAAAATTCAATTTAAAGTAATTTTCGTTTGAAACTTTTCTACTAAAAATATATCATTTCCAAGATATCAGCAGTTAGCAGATATCTCCGTTATGTTTGACTGTCAAAGAAGCTAATGTTGGGTGATGGGCCTGAACGTATAAACTGGCTGTAAAATAAAATATAGCAACAGTATTATACTCGGAAAAGAAATGGCTTCAGATCTCACAAAATATCAAAGAGGCTGGCATGACAAAATATTGAAAATTATTATTATTACTTACAATTTGCTTTACGTCGTACCGATACAAATAGGCCTTACGGCGACGATGGCATAGGAAAAGAAGCGACCGTAGCGTTCATTAAGGTAAAACCCCAGTATTTGCCTGGTGTGAAAATGGAAATGCAAGGGCTGCAGACAGCGGGATTCGAGCCCACTATCTCCCGGATGCTAGCTCACAGCTGCGTGATCCAAACTGCGCAGCCACCCGCTCCGTAAAACATATAGAAAACAAGTAACATTGATGCTTTCACGGCCCGTTCTTTTGGGCTTAGCAAAGTTCCCTGCCAAACGGAAGAGCCTATATCATGTCTACAAGTAACATTTGTTTTAAACATTTCTAAATGAAGCTGATTTTCGAAATCTTAGCAAGAAAACATTTCACTCCCACCCCCATACATTTAGCCCGTCATCTACGGTGGTAAGTTTCATTGAACGTATTCCCTGCTGTTTCCGTACATACGCCTTTGAACCGATGGTACCTAAGGTCTTTATGTGACAAAGTTTTTAAGTCAAATTTATAATTTTAATAATATTCACACAAAATGCAACTTGTATTTTAGAGTTTAATTTGCGATGAATTCATTACTTGGGAAATGTATATATCTGTAGGCCCAGTAGCGTAGCCAGGATCGGCCAATGGGGGGGGGGGGTTTACAGTTACAAAATTAAGATATAACATAATGAAAGTGCTTGTGCTTGTGCGTGTCTGGTACGCGCATGCATGACTGTCATAAGGATACTGATACAAGAGTGAATTACTGTATGTGATATTCAGATTGCAATACACTACAAAATTCTTACTTTAAAATACAGAACAAGAACAATATGATCGAGGTCAGCAGTTTTATCTAAAAACGGTATGTTCAGTTTACAATCTAAAATCTAATTTTCGAGGCTTCCTAGAAAATAAATTTAACACATCTGTTGGTTTTACAACTATGTCTCTGTGAATGTTCAAGGGAGCCAACCCGTTGAGTCGACTTTCACTTGTGGTATTTCTGAGGTAGGTTTTAAGGCGTCTTAATGTTGAAAATGATCTCTCACTGGCTGCAGTGGTGACAGGTAGGGTGGCAAACACTCTCAACAAGCAGTAGATTGCAGGGAGTTTATCTTGATCACATAAAAGAAGTTTATTGTTTACTGTCAGTTTCTATTTATTTTCTTTTTGTGAAAGTTCAGTGGGGGGGGGGGTTCTGACCCCCAGTAACCCCCCCCCCCCTCTGGCTACGCCCCTGTGTAGGCCTCACCTTAAGGGCCAGAGTATTCTACCACGTACCGATTGTTTAACACTGGGCTTGAATTTACTAAAATGTTTGTAACTTCTGCAAATCCACATTGACAACATGACAATATTATGATTGGTTTTTATTCAGGTAATGACGCCAAAATTGAGCAGGTTTTTTCAGGATGAACACCTTGGAAATCAGACTGAAATGTTCTTCTGCTCACGTTAACCTAATCCTTGTCGAGTAGGATTATGGACCAGCAACCTGTAACTCCACCACTTCTCTCTGAATACCCTCGGTATAGCAACAACTCCTGCCATTCGAGCATTGCTCTTGCAATTCTTGTTTCTTCTACCCTCCTGATATGTCAATGTGTTCCTATATTTGTTTCATATACCTTTGTGCTTTATGTTTCAGCAGCATGGTTCACAAACGGTTCATTTTAATTCCGTTTGTCTTGAAGAAAACCACTTTCATCATCTGGGTTCATGTTCATTAAACACTTGGTCTCTCACGCTCTGATAGACATATACTGATTAAGATATATGGACTAGCCTAGCACACATTTCAAGAGATTCTTTGTTTCATTTAATCTGTGTTTATTTTAAAGGTGTGGATTCAGACAAATAATGTTTTAATTATTTATGTTGAATAAAACGTCGTGCATTTCCAACATTCCGTACGTGATAGCAAAAACCGAGTTCGATGTTCAAATTTGGCGCATCAGTATCATGTGAAATCACGTATTTCGCTTACGCAGTATTCATGAAATCGAAATTCCTAGGCTAGTGTAATATTTTATCAAATCGAAAGCTACAGTTTGGGCTTGTAATTGTGTGGTAGAAGTCCCGTATGTGGAACCCTTTCCTTGTTTCTTTTTTTACTGAATTCTCTCTCTCTCTCTCTCTCTCTCTCTCTCTCTCTCTCTCTCTCATGCTATATTTACTTCCCCGTCACGCGGCACACTTTTTATCTTGACTTGCCTTGTTTTGTAATAGTTCTTTACAATTCTCTTTCCTACGGGAGTTAAAAGTAATTCTCTTGTTAGACTTTCTTTTTGTTCAATTATTCGTCACGGTTTGTGTGTGTCAATGTTTCATTGACATTGCGTAACTTGCCGTTCTTTAGAGGTTGGCTGATATATGTTTCATTAGTCTGTTCTTCCAAATGATCGATAAATAAATCTGTTTATTCCCGTCCTGTTCGACAAATACACTTATGTTCTGCATTCCATATTCAAAATTTCAAAGTGCTTTTCTTTGACCTGGCTTTCGTTTTAGACCTGTGCGATATTGCTCTGATCTCAACGTGCTCTTCCGCTATAGAAAACCAAGCAAGCCTGGTTCACAGGTGGAGAGGGTCCTATGCCTGAAAACCTAATACCGTCGGTTCAGAAAAGAACAAGTGTTGACCATGAGAGGTCGGATAGGAAATGTTAAAGCCAGGAGCCTGACACAAGTGGAAGCAGTCTCAGATGCAGCTGGAGGAACCGTAGTTGCCCACCTACGCTCCGTAATTCAGAGCCCCCGGTGTCCATTTTAGTCGCCGCTTACGACAAGTAGGAAGTACTGTGCGTGTTACTCTACCGCCTCCACCCACAGCGGGATACGGCTTGACAAAACTTATATTCAGGAAGATACATACTTCAATCTTGTGACTTGTGTTCAGGAACTTAGGCAAGTGAAAGTTATGACCAAGTTTGAAGCAGATCCTTATCCGTGATTAACTGGGAAAAACTGTTTTATATCAGGAACGACAGACCGTACAACAGTTTATCGCACTTTATAAACCCGGCTGCGGTACGTTTTAGCAGCCGTATCGCGCTGTTTGTTTATTCACACAAAAGTACACAGAAATGCAATTAGCAATTTTCCCTTTGTGATAATCTATAATCTGCTCAGTTGGAGGATGATACGGGATGTAATCTGACACGGTCTTATCAGCACAAAATATACTGTATGTCTATTTCCGGAATGAATTAGTTATTGGCTATTGATGTAATCTGGAGCCAGCATCAGCTGACCAATCAGCTTCCTGTATGGCCCTATGGTATGGTGATTACTATAGTCAAGGAGGTGATATATCACGGCATGCCATTAATGAGCATTGCTAGATGTGGAGATTAGCACAAGTGGTGTCAGAAGTTGGGCCACCTCAATGAAATGTGGTAAGGACTTCCGGTATCAGGAGCACAACGTCCTGGATGAGCGGTGGTAGTGGTGGTAATTACTGTTTAACACGAAGCACAAGTGGGCAACTATTCTCTATTAACACGGATTAGAGGAGAAAAAGCAAGAAGTCTGATCCTTCAGAGGATGTAGATATAAGCGGGGGGAAAAAGGGATAGGTCACGAAGGGCGTGAAAATGAGACACCGTAGGTCTGCTAAACCTAGTAGCCTCGAAATGTATGAGAAAAAGTACAGAATAAGGGAAGTCGGAGAGGGAAGATTGTATTGGAATACGGCCCATTGATCTATAATGATCTTTCGGAAGTCTTAACATCAAAATTCCAAGTATATGCTTACAGAATGGCTGTGATATCTGATAACACCATTCAGCGGCTTAGAGAAAGACGAATTTTGGCAAGAGCAAATAAATAGAAATGCAATTTTATCTGCAGACTTCAAACTTTTGCCTCTTACTTCGTTTCTTTCTCCGACTAGGTATGTAAAAGTGGAAAGTTTATTCAGTTCAATATTTGTCTGTCTGCTTTAGGTTGTTTGTTTTTGTTTGCTTGTGAACGTGACGGGAAAACTGCTTGCCAGCCTGGGTTCAATTCCAAACCTCTCCTCAGTGCTCATATAGAGTGAATCGTCCGTCGGATGGCGTCGTGAAACGTTTTGCTGACTGCTTGGTGTCATTCGACAGGAGTAGACTATACGCCGGCATCGGGTCTCTCTCTCTCTCTCACTCACACACACACACACACACACATCCGTAGAGTGCATGATCATCAGCTCATATTGATTAGAAAGACAGGCCTAGTAACTGAAGTGAGGAAGAGAACACCAAGAAGCCCCATCAACTGCTATGCTTCAGTACTTCGTATCATCCTCGCTGACAAACTGCAAACTTCCCTGCCTGAGGCTGTTAGGTCACTTTGACGACCGGATGCTCTTCATGACGCCAACCCTATGTGGAGGGATACATTCACTGTTTTTTTTTTTTTTTTTTTTTTTTGCCGTAGTTCGTAGTGTGATGTATTTTGTGTAGATGAAAGAATCAGCCTCGTGATACATAATTTAACCAGACGTGCCCCGCAAGAAATCGAACCAAGGGCCCTCTGAACCCACGGCCACTACGGTGACCATTCAGCCGAGAAGCCCAACGCACAGTATAATAATAATAATAATAATAATAATAATAATAATAATAATAATAATAATAATAATAATAATAATGGAAGAATAATGTATCCTCGTCCTTCTCATTATCCGTGTCCGAAGACGGAAAGTTTCTTCACTTGTGAGGAACATTTGCGTATTCCCGCGGTAACGCTGGTCTTTTTCAGGATACATTCAAGACGTAAGTGACAACGACGAAGAAACACGAACTGCAGTGCGACACTTAAGTGACAGAATGCCATTTTCCACTCTTCAGGCGGTGTATCGCGATATAATAAGGAACATTTAGAATTCTGCTCACGAGAGCGTGTGAACGTGTGCTGAGTTGTCGCCAAGCGTCTCTAAGAGGGGAAAGAAACAAGACAGAAAGTTGCAGTACTTTTACATTTGAATAGTTGTTTGGAAACATGTTTCAAGTTCCGGGGAGAAGAAAAAACAACAATAAAAATGCAATAAATATTCTATAAAATATTGTTATATTCTATTTTTATTATAATCGCGCCCTTTCTATGTCTGATAATTGTTAAAATGCATTAATATGCGAATTGTCGCCTCTTTTGTGTGTCCGTGAGGAACAAACGCGGTAGATCAAATTCTGACTGCAGTAAATTTTAATGAAGCACAAATAATATCACGTATGCGCAACAAAAATGTCTCAACACGTGGAATGTTATTCCATCTTTGTGTGTACGTGTTTGATTTCCGACGGTATAATGCGCCTATGTGAGGATATTCCCCTCCCTTTCTGGAGACTTTGTGTAGTCAAGGTTATACCGCGAAACCAGTCTTCCCGTCGCGTCCGGCACCATGGCTAAATGGTTAGTGTGCTGGCCCTTGGTCACAGGGGTCCCGGGTTCGATTCCCGGCAGGGTCGGGAATTTTAACAATCATTGGTTAATTTCTCTCGCACGGAGGCTGGGTGTATGTGTCGTCTTCATCATCATTTCATCCTCATCATGCCGCGCAGGTCGCCAAAGGGAGTCAAATTGAAAGACCTGCACCTGGCGAGCCGAACATGTCCTCGGACACTTCCGGCACTAAAAGCCGTACGCTATTTCATTTCTTTACTAGCCTCAGACTGCAAAGGCTTTGTGAATGAAACGACCGCAGGCCTTTGAAATGTCGATGCATCACAAACAGCGAGGAGGTGTTAACCCTCCAGAAACTCAGGGAAGCGTATTTCAGTCACATCTTCAGCCTGATACAACTGATCATAGAAGGTATGTGTGCATATGGATATGAACCTCGGACAATGGTTCAATATCACGATATAACAAGTCTGTTAGGGAATATCTTACTCCGTATTGGTCACCCTCTGCGAAAAGACGGCACCAGAAGGAAGTAGCATTCTGTCAGTCTGTCTGTATTATTATTATTATTATTATTATTTATTATTATTATTATTATTATTCTACAAGTGCGTTTCAGTGTGACATTTTCTTGACATATTGATGGTAAAAATCTGATTCTACTGTTATCATATAACTACCAGTGTGAAGGTGATCAGGTTTGTCGCCCCCTGGAGACAAGATATTGGATGTGCGACCCGCAGGGGTAACACATCTGTCACCTAACATCGTCAGTAAGGGGCTGTGAATTGAATCCGAGAAGGCCTTGATAGCGCCATCGCCCCATCCCACTCCCTCTCTCCATTAAAGTAGAGGTGCGGAAGTAAATTGCTGCGGAGGTTCGCTGTCCTTCGCAATGAATGTTGGGAGACGCGGAGCTCGCACCGACCAGCTCAAGTTGACAAAGTTCCCGTGTTTGATCAGAATATGGAGCTCATCACTCCAGTGAACGCCATTTGCATCCTGGCATGGTCAAACTCTGATACTGTAGTTTCGTAATAAGACGTGAAACAACGAATTACAGGCAGGTATTCCGCGCGCTACGTGACGGTCGCTTCACGTCATAATTTCCAGGTCTTCTATCCCCAGATCTCCGAGCAAAGAGTTAAAAACAAATAAACGGAATACGGTCTCGACGGCATGTACCACTGGTGGTATATCATTTGCTCATATGAGAAGACTATTAGCCAGTCTCCAAGAAAGCTGGCAAGAAGAAGAAATGATCTCTTCCTAAACCTAACCTGAAGGCTTCGTCTAAGGCTAAGAAGGCCCCCAAGGGACCCACCAAGTAACCCAAAGCACCGAAACTCAAAAAAGCTCAACGGCTTAAGTCTCCTTAAAAAAGCTTCTATGTTTCACATCGTTCTCAGACGCACTTATGTTCTACCGATGGTACACGTAATCATGTTGATTCGTACCTCTCTGCCGTCTGAAAAGCTGGTGGAAAGAGGAAATAACTTACGAACTGCTTGTGCAAATCCCCAAAGTATTCGTTACAAGTCCAGTCATTTCTCTAAATTAATTATTTCCAAATTTATGACATATCATAATTGTTGAAACATGGTTATTTCACAAGATGAGAAGTATTGTAAAATTAAAGTATTTAATAATACTGTTGAAAATATTGTTATTAAACCGCTAGAAGTCATGGATTCAGACAAATTCGTCTTGGGTGTATTTATACTGTATATTAAAATAAAAAACAGAATTGATACAGTATTGTGATATTTTAATTAATATAGGTGTTGTGTTGGATTTGTTGAGAGACTTTCTTACAGACAGGGAACAGTTTGCCACTTGCACAAATGCTAACAATAAATCTCAGTCGGCTTCCCACAGGTTTCTGTGGTAGGGCTACAACTTTTCCTTATTTTAATTAACAATATGGGTAACCTACATTTTAGGGGGTAGATTATCAGTTTTTGCTGATGACATCAATATATTCCATATCGGTACCGGTGATACCATTCACAAACTTCAACAAAACATCCAGAGTGATTCGAATTTAATTGCAACATATATGTGAAACTATCAATTTACAATTAATCTCACAAAAACCAATTTCATTTTATTTCATGAACATAAAATGATTTACTGTTTAGATTTACAATTTACATTTTTTGGACTATTAATACCTAGAGTAAAAGCTACTGAATGTTTTGGGCTAATTATAGGTGAATCACTGACATAGAAGGCTGCGTCAATAAAAGCTCCTCTTAAACCTCACCTTAGAGTAGCTCATTTAAGATCATGGCCATGGCATCAGGAACAGTTGACCCTTGCGCACTTTTCCGATGAGATCACCACCAGCTGGCACCCGTACAGCATTAGCATTAGAATCTGAAGACTATATGATCCGGTGAGAGATCCTGGAGAGCTTTCAATACTAACGGGTTTCCGCCATGTTTTGGGGTAGGATCCTGTTTGGGCGCCGTGCGCCTCTAATTCGTATCCAAGGTAACAGACCTGTCTGGTATAGGACTTGCTGCCAGTGTGGCAAGATCTTAACTGGCATTACACTAGTGGGTGCTGGTGTTCGTCCCTACCGAGCCTTGAGACTCATGGCCGGCACATTCTGCGGACATGAACTGTGTTGAACTTGCACGGTGAACTGAGAAGAACATTGCCCACCGTACTAATCCAGCAAGTGATATCCATGGGTGGAATAATCTGTCACAAAACGAGTTCGAATCTTTGGTGTTGAGTATTCAAGCATGCCTCAGGGCCCGAGACGACTTTTGCTATATAATGAATGACAGTTTCTTCCTACGTTACAAACTATATGCATTTCTTACGTTCCTGTTGCTTTTGCATAGTACGATGTTTTTGAGAGATGATAAGTGTGTATGTCCAGCCCTTGTCGCCTTTCTGTACGGGCTCGAGTATGAAGGGAGGTGAAACTTTTTAGGGATTTTTTACGACCGGATGCCCTTCTTGACGTGAGCCTCATCAGAGGAGTTAGTAAAATGCAATTAATGACGTGATATTTGATAGTAGAAAGGGAGAGGGTGAAACGCAGTGTCGCCACTTAGCCTACTACTATTGAATAGCTCCAAGAGGTCTGCTCAAGGCTTAATGTCCCTATCCTAAGGACGAATCACCATCAGTAGCGTCATATGCCCTCACTCCACATGAGCACTGCAGGCTTTTGGCACGCAATCTGATGATCTGTGATGCACTGCCGGCCAACATTCTGATGGTGAACATGTTTTCGACCAACGGGACTCAAATTAATACCTTAACGATCACGGCCACCAGCCCGGCGGGAATCGAACCCTGGTCTCCCACATGACAGTCCGGAATATTAACCACGCTGTGCTACCGATAATTTTGACTGAGTAAGTACACACAGCAAAGTAAAATCTGCACTAAACCAAGTTATACAAAACTTTCTTGAGCACTGTATTTTGCTTAAACGTTTGAAAATAGTGATAAAGAATCAAAAATGTTGCAGACTCTACACGATCTTTTACAACACGCGATTGGCAGTATTGAAG
Source organism: Anabrus simplex (assembly GCF_040414725.1). Classification (NCBI taxonomy): domain Eukaryota; kingdom Metazoa; phylum Arthropoda; class Insecta; order Orthoptera; family Tettigoniidae; genus Anabrus; species Anabrus simplex. The sequence continues at coordinate 8,380,284 of NC_090275.1, read as the reverse complement.
ACATCCGGAATTCTATTTTATCTCACTTCGTTAAGTAAGAATTGAGATTTTTTTTACAACGGCGAGCTTCGGTAACGTGTAAATATTGTTCAGTCGCGGTAGTGGTCGTTATCGCGATGATGTTTGAGACATGGTCATTACCTCCGGATGATGTGAATGACAAAATAAGAAAAAGCTTGAACGATCACTTGAAAAACGAACGGAGTCATGAATGCACTAGTACCGCCGAGCATGAAGAAAACGAAATGTGTTCTAAGCCCCTGAAACATAACAGTATTACACTGACTGACTATTGCTGTTTTCTCATGACCGATACACAACAGCTAGTCGTAACTTGTCAGTTTTTCTCTGACTGATTTCACCTTCTCGTTCTTATTATCTGGTTTTAAACATCTAACACTAAGTTTGTGAATGTTTCAGTTTACTGTGAATGAATTTCCACCCCCATTTCATGCAGATGTTTACTAAATTTACTGTATAACTTCACATCAGGTGGTGCACAGTAAATAATTTTTCTTTTTTCTTGTTGTTTCAGTGTTGGGAGAACTGCGAGCTGCTGCAGTCTAACTTTCCAGTTTGGGGCGCCATGTGCTCCGAGAAGAGCATTTGTGTAAGTTCTGACTCCTACTTGTTTTACGGTTCTTGTTCCAGTGATTTGTCTGCGAGACTGCAATCAAGTCCCAAACAACACAAAACATCTTTCTCATGGTCGAGATAAGGCGTTCGGCTACTTGTGTATCCTATGCTACTATAGAAATGATTGTTTCCAACCTTTTTTTTAACGTTCTACCAACAAATGATGATTTCCACACCAAGTTAAACGAAAATATTTTATAGAAGTATTTCTTCGTCAAAAAGTAGAAAGTGTAACTCTTTGTGTTCGGTTGGTAGAAGGATTTCCCTGTCGGTATATGGTATGTACGAAAAACAGCGTTTAGTATTCTATGTGGCGGTGTAAAGGGTTTCGCGCGAATTAACATAAGGATAGGAGCCAACTCTCTAATTCACAGTTTCCATATCGATGACATATTTCGTTCTGTAAGAATATACTCAGATTCTTTCAAATCAATTATTTTAATTACAAAGCGCACAACGGGCATATTGCATGCACTTGAAGTCACCTGTATTGAACTTGCTCTCTACGCAGTGATACTAACTTATAACATGGTTTTCCGCACCTCTCGCACAGGCAAGCTAGGGTTTGTTCATGAAATGTCTTGTTTGAGCGCACTTTGAGGGAAATCCATGAACTGCAAAGCGTGTGAGAGTAAGCCTTATTCCATAATTTGTGTGTGTCCACTCTTCGGAAGTAATGGCCTCCGAAGATGCTATTCTCTTCTTGTAACACCTGCAATAGAGTGTTGGTAGCATCATCTCAAACCTCACATCCTCTACACAGAAGGGTTCTCTAGCCATCTCATACACCATTTGTGAACGTACGAGTGTATACTTTGAAATATTTCTGTGGACACATTGCTGGAAAGTATTTTCTCTTGTCTCTAGATTGTAAAACACAGGAGAAATATACCTCGTATGCATTATATCTTGGGAACTTCGGCGAACATTCTTTCAAAATTGAGAAGGACTCCAATTGTTCTTTTTACCCATTCTAACATTTTCTTCTCCTTTTTGTGGCAAAATCTATAATTGCTCTTTGACAATGGCCTTATACTGATACCTTAGCTCTGCATACTCTAATACAGCGTAATTTATTCCGGTTTGTCCGTCTCTGTGTGAAGATGTGATACATTCTTTCCTGTGATATTCGTTTATAAATATATTAGCTTCCATAATAATAATATTCTCTATCTGCACCGTAACTTTATTTATGTCGTCCATATATAATACTGAGCGAGTTGGCCATCCGGTTAGTGTCGAGTAGCTGTGAGCTTCAATTTGAGAAAGGTGGGTTCGAATCCCACCAGGCAAATGCTGGCGCTGCCACGGCCACTAATTTTCCTTTCCCATCCGCGCGCGCCGAAAACCTCCGATGTGTTGGGGCGACTTAACATTCCCGGTAATTTCTGTGTAACATTTTGTAATCAAACTTATCTCTTCAGTATGTCTAATTTATTAATACTGCACTGAAGAATATTGACCTTTTTTTCCTGATAGTAATGTTCGGCAGGGTTCTGCTTGAAGAAAGTGTCGATGGTGCTTCTACCCATTTGACAGCTTTGTACGTTGTCATCACTTTGACGGTGATCTTATGATTCCTTCAGGCTTAGTCAGTCTTGCAGTTTAGATCATCTCCTACTATTACAAGCTCGGAGAGCGGCAGTACTCATTGTCAGACTGTTTCTTACCTGAACATCTTGTAGTTCTGTTTGAAACTATATCATGCGGGGTTGTCAGCCCTAATATGCAGTCATTCCTGAGCTTGATAAAGAGCATATATCTTGTTTAGGGGCGACAGGTGTTGTGTTGTTGAGCAGAAATATGAACAGAGTAAAGTGTATGTGCCGACCACTCGACTGTGTGAAGAGTTTCTCTCAAAATTACAGCATCACAACCACTAAATGAGTCTATGGGTAAATTGCTTACTGCACTCTCTAAACTTTCTATATTTCTTGTCAGACACATAAGTGGTACGTCAGTTCCTTCGTTTGGATCCTCTCCCATCTCCAAGTCTGAGTCGGATTCCATTATCGTGTGAGCACCGAAAATTATAGTCTCATTCTATACCCTTTCGAACAGAACTCGGAACTGCAGACACGTCTTGGTGATGGCTGAACAGTATCCCAATCTTGAAAGCCGTATTAGTTCTCTTGGAGTCCAACTTTATACACACAGTTTCACTAATTCCATGTTCTCTTACGCAGGATATCTCTGTAGTCGACAGTGTAGCTTTCCTAGATTATAACCACGCTGTACGATTTCCTGCTCTCGCTGAGCAGGCCTCGTGTATAATATCTTCTATCTCACTACATATGCCCATATTTTAGGGCCGTATTCTACAATTTCTTCCTCTGTCTCTTGTGTTTGTATGGTGTGTTCTTCGGAATTTATGGTCTTTTCCTCATTGTTTCTTATTGCAGTGTTATTGCTCTACGGACCTACCGTGGATTTGTTCCTGGTAACAGAGACCTTGCGTATCTCTTTTCTCCTTTGAGGTGGTACAAAATCATTACTATTTACTGGTTTTATACCGGACAGTAATAACATTAGACGGAGTATTTTCATCACTTGCCTCTGGATTGTTCGGCGCTTTATATTTAATTACAGTCTAGTCTGATCAAATTCGTGTGTATTTCTTCTCTAATCTCATGTTCCAAGCTGATCTTCATGGACTCGGAAAATGCATGTGTAGGAAGTTCATTCATTTTTTCTCCTCTCTGTCAGGTGTTTTTCTTATTTTGGGTTTACGGGTTACGCAAAGCCAAATTAGCTTGCAGTTCTCTCTTTTTATCATGTCCTATTCGCCTTTAGTCACGTTAGTGCAGCCGTAGTGCTGCCGCTTGGCTTTTTACAGGTGTCACACCTACCATCTGCAACTTCCTTGGTTTCCGTCCTGGTTGATTAAAGTCGTCTCCCAACTTCGTCTTCTTAGGCAGTAAATATATCCACCGGGTCGTGATATTTGAGGTTATGCTGCACAATATCGCGCTCGTGTGGTGATAAAAGTTATTTTTAAATTCTTAAATTATTTAACTGCTAATATTCGTTACTGTGTAAAAATGATCGCTGATACACTACAATTAGTATGTTAATCTCACTAAATTTAATTTAATGATGCCCCATTGTTCGCCCACTTTTTCAAAAAGCCACCACAAATCATATGTTTAAAATATCAAAGATATTCTGGAACATATTCAAATCATGAACCTTGAACGGAGAATCATCCTGACTGTTCTCAGCAGAATAACACAAATCCTACGACATTTTGGTTACATTTTTTAAAGCGATAACTCAATTTGTAAATGATTAAAAGAAAATTACTTGTGAGTGAAATTATTCTTGTAGGGTTAAATATTTCAGCATCTGTTGTATGAATCGCATTATCAGTATTGTTGTTATACGTATTTGCACCTGGCAAACAAATTACAAACATCGAATTTTATTCAACGAAATGCCATTTGGAATGTATGGTGTTAGTGGTGATAGTAGTGGTAGTACGGTGGCGGTGGTAGTACTTGCTGACTAATGGTGGTGGTTGTAGTGATTGTAGTGTCTCTTCAGTAGTTTTGAGTTGCATCTTCTCACTTGGAATCACCACTTGCACTGTATATCCCGAATAGCTTTCTGGAGAAATTCACGTTAGTAATTGTATTTTCTGATAAGTTTCCTTGGAAATCATTGGAAAAGAATATAGTAAATATATTTTCCAAATTAATGGAAAGATCTGTCCTTGTATCTATCTACTGATTTGGTTTTCAATTAACCTACAAACTCAAAATTTTGTAATGAAGTTTATTCTAAAATAATTGAATTTTTGCATTTCAAACTTACAGATTTAACATTTTGCAATGATGTTAATTCGAAATAATTGTTTTTTCATAATGTTCTTTTTATCAGACAAGAAGTGATTAGGACCAAAACGAAAGGGAAGATGGTATCGCGGATAAGAGACTAATGTTGTCTTCTATGTGCAAGGTACTACTTTATATTTATGACTTGGCCAATTTTCTGTCACTATCATGACTTTGTGAACGACTTCAAAATTCTTGGTAATGATGTAAGAGGAGAACAGTAAGTGAAATCTGCAAACATGTCGAAAACTGAGCAATGTGTACGTTGCTGTTCACGAAGTTAAGGCGATAGAAATATTTAGTTTGCGTATATTTCGTTGTTTCTAAAACCATTGCCCTTCGTCGCGGACCTGAAACTAAAATAATACAGCCATAAACATATGCTTGCAAGGAATATTAGCTAACAAGAAATATATATCCCCCCCACCCAAAATTAATATTTTTTACTTCTAGACAATTACACATATTTATCTAACATTTAGATTTCTTTGCAGGATATTTAAAAATCAGCGGAGGTTTGTACTCAACACGGCAATTAATCACATAGTGACGTTGGCAGTGCACTGAATGAGGTTTCTAAAGTACTTCAAATATTTGGGAATACTCCGCTGTTTGTTTCACAAACTAATCATGTCACTGGACTCTGTTATTTTATTTGTGTGTTATTTGTTTATAGGCCTATGTGTACAGTTATATTCAGTTCCAAGAATATGTTATTTAGCTGATTACATTATTCATTTTGGACCTCCTTGTATGGAATTTTTGTGAATGTTAGGGAAATCAATATAGATGTTCAGTAATCAAGTGAATGCAACTAAATCGACAATCGTGTTCTTCAATTTTAAAAGTAATGAATGATGTAGTTTTGTGTGTGTTTGTGTAAACATCAGTATTTGTCACTTTTGAAATTCTTTCCAGGAAGTCAAAACTTTATCTGTCAGATATATTTTCGTATTTCACTCTATTTTTTCTTCAATTTTCAGGTAACATTATGTAGTCGTCTGTCGGTAAATACAGGAAAATGATTTTTCATGTTGTGGACTCGGATGTCCATTTATGTGATTTAGAATAGAATTTTTTGACTTACGTTTGTAAATGAAGAACTTTTTGTGTGAATTTTGAATTGTATAAAACTTTATCACATTGTAAAAGTCTCGTGTATTTTTGACATAACGTTGCATGCGTCGGGAAAAAGTCATCTGTTAATGATTTGTGTTTCTTGTAGTGGGTAAATGTTACATTGTCTTGAATTCTCTATTTATTTTCCAGTTCTTTAACTACTTGATTTTAAAGTAATGTATTGCATGGGAATGTGAACGTGTCGAAAATAATTGCTACTAACACAAAATATGGTTGTTGTGCAAGACGTCGTCTATTATTTCAACTGCCTTATTTTAAGTGTGTTAAGTTTTGCAAAAGGTTTCCATGTGTTCTGAGCTACAAGTTCTGTATTAGTAAATTTTCGCTGTATAACAACCACTTCTGTGTCCATTTGTTTCTCTTCTCTCACACACTCTCTGAATATTCTGGGGAGTGTACTATAAATTATTTTGTTCAGAACATTCCCAAGACCAAACTACCCGCGATTTGTAAAAATCTTCAACTAGATTGTAGATAAAGCGTTGTTTCTGAAGTTAGGAACTCTCATGTGATCCTAAGAAAGGACTGAGTATGCCAGAAATTTATTCGTCAACATGGGGACTCTCTTTACTAGTCCGCTGTTATATTTTCCCTGTGTGGTTTCGTCAGCTGGACGCTGAATGATGTTGCGTTGCCTCCGTAGAGGTCTGGTACAGGTCTTTATAGAAGATGCCTATGGATGGCCTGCGTGTCTGTGTATGAGATGATGATGATGTAGTGAGACGGTGAAGGCCGGTGTCAGCACATAGCCTACTTCTGTGGAATAACACCAACGGATTTATTTAAGGTTTTACGTCCCCATCTGACGGACAAATTACCATCAAGAGCGCTTGCTCCATATGGACACGGTCACGCAATCAAGTGATTAGAAATTGTATACCACCATCTCTCCAACCTGACGGCCCACATTGTGATTTCTTCCAACTGGACTTGAACCGGCTAACCAGTCTATCAGTCCTTAACGACCGTGTCCACGTAGCGAGCAACTTACTAGATGTATCCTCGACAGAAGAGAATAGCTCTTAGACCGATGTTTAGAAGTAGAGACCGTCTAACGGCTATCAGATAGAGGACACATCATGGGAGGTGAAATCATCGTCGAGAGGAAGACATTCCTGGCTTAACCATTCCCTGCCTTGGTCAACATTTGGGGATATTTCTTGCTGCAGAAATATTGAAGCAATCCTCAGGTTGTCCAGAACTTTCAAGTCTGTACATGCAGTGTTTGTGAAAGTTAGCAGTGGAGTGTTAACTTGTAATAAGAGCTCGGGTAATTCTAGGATATTATTTTGTTCCTTCTAATCTAATAGCATTCTGTTTTCGCAGTTTATTTCTTATTGTAATTCGGGATTGGCAGGGGTTACCTCAAGATCAGTCTCCATTTGGGCTCATAATACGTAGATAATAGTTATTCGAAATGTCTGATTGGTGTTATGAAACCTAATAAACAGTTCAAATTACAATAAATTGTTTGGCAGTTAATGGGTTGAGGATTTCCATCGTTGATACGGAGAACCTTTCTTCCGTAACCTTCACAGCCACTGTTCAGCGGATTGTCATCGGTTCGATCGTCCACCTCCAGACTGAGACGGCTTGAAGAAGAAGAAGAAGAAGAAGAAGAAGAAGAAGAAGAAGAAGAAGAACACCTCACCGAGACCTTGGCTCAAATAGTTGGAGTGGCTACGGACCACCCATAAACACCACTGAAAGTCAAATTAAAGTGCTTGACAGTCTCCATTCCCAGTCGATATTTTGGGCACAATATTTAGTGTATAAGCGCTGAAGATTGTGTCTGTCACCCAGCGAGGAAAATCTGCGTGTTTGGACGTAATGAAGCAGCAAATGATGTGAAATGAGGCTCTTTGAGCAATGCGTGCTGTTAACAGTATGTACATGAGAGGAGGTGGGGGCTAATAAGATACACGACTTGAAATATGATGACCCGCCTCTTCGTCCTGCCCCTTATTAAGCGCTCAGCCGTAACTCCGCCTGCTGTCCACCTCCGACACTCGGATTTATTACCACCCGCGTGGTGTGTGTCTGACCAGGACATTCCGCTACGCAACTTATGCAGTCTCCTAAAAGATATACAGTTCCACAAACAGAAATCACTCCTGTTAATTCAGAGTTACTGGAGGATTGCTCGCGAATTACCTATCAATTTGCGCTTTATAATAGGTCAGCAAAGAAAGTTGTAAAATTTTTTTTTTGCTAGTGGCTTTACGTCGCACCGATACACATAGATCTTATGGCGACGATGGGATAGGAAAGGCCTAGGAGTTGGAAGGAAGCGGCCGTGGCCTTAATTAAGGTACAGTCCCAGCATTTTCCTGGTGTGAAAATGGGAAACCACGAAAAACCATCTTCAGGGCTACCGACAGTGGGATTCGAACCCACTCTCTCCCGGATGCAAGATCACAGCCGCGTGCCCCTAACCGCACGGCCAACTCGCCCGGTGAAAGTTGTAATTACCTTGGACGAGTGATTAACTTAAACAATATAAAGTGACTCGTTACCCGACAACAAAACAAACTTTAGGCATAATAATAATAATAATAATAATAATAATAATAATAATAATAATAATAAACAGGAGGAATGGTTGAATTGATGAGGAAGACAAGGGTACAGTTCCATGGACACATGTTAACGATGAATAGTAACAGAATGACCAAGAGGAACTTTGAATTCTTCAGAAAGAGGAAGACAGGTTTCGAGAAGTGACTAAGACGAGGGTTACGGAAGATGAAATACGTAACGGACAGACTATAGACAACTCGTCAAAACGCTCAGCGTTTTCCAGGAGACCGAGGAAACACTAGTGAGGAAAGGGAGATCCTATACAGACGAAGGAAGTAGGAGGAGTGATGGAAAGATACTGGCAGAGAATAAAGGCAGAAAGGGCTAAAAATAATGCGAAACTTGTCAAAGGCCGAAACGAAAGAAAAGTCAGAGATTGATGTATCTTTGCCGAACACATAAAGAAAAGAACGTTCATAACTAAATAAGTATAAATTCCAGTTTTCAAACGTTTATATTTGGTCAGATTTCACCGTAGCCAACGAGCTAAGCTGACCTTTTTTCACGAATTTAGCTTTTTATTTCAAATCCCATCAGTGGCAAATATAGTTGTGATAGTAACGAGTTAGCGATTGCATTTCGAATTAGTTTGCGAAAACTGTTCACAGATGCGGCCCATGTTGCATAAAAGCTCTGTGTTGTAAACTTTTGGAATGATGTTGTTTTGGGTGTCGGATAATTTCTTCACCGCGTCAAAACAGTAACTCTATCTGTTTCCGACCTATGCTCATTTAATATTTGCTGCAAAAACCTCAGTGTTTACAATGTGGCGTGCCTCAGTCTCATCCTTAGCTTTGATAACCTGAAGGTGACTCACGTGTGAGCAGTGTTAATAATGCTAGCCCTGTTATGAATACCGTGATAGGGTCGGTTAGCGGGCGTGGCAGGCTGATATGGCTCAGTGAGGAAAGCAACGGGAAACTACATCAACCCTTCGTGTCCCTAGTATGAGCCTCAGTGTCGCCTAGGCCATCCATGACAGCTGATGAGTCTCCTCTCATCTCTAGAACTTGAGTATTTAGTTTTGTTACCCTCAGTATAAAGACGTTATTTGGTAAGCGACAAGAGCTTATAAAATTTCACAATGTAGTTTCCACACTACAGTACCAACATATACAAAAAAGAAAATCTTAATGTACAGGATGCGGGTAGTCTGACGGTAGTGAATACATGAAAATGAAAACCTACAACCTGTTTTCCAGTCATTGACCGGGTCAGGGATGTAATGAATGAAGCAGATGTAGGCTATTAATACGATGGGTCGCCGCTCCCAAAGTTATTTAGTAATGACTGATAGATGCTATGAAATGATAGTTGAGACTGTTGCTGGAATGAAAGATGACAGGGAAAACCGGAGTAACCGGAGAAAAATCTGTCCCGCCTCCGCCTTGTCCAGCACAAATCTCATATGGAGTGACCGGGATTTGAACCACGGTATCCAGTGGTGAGAGGCCGACGCGCTGCCATCTGAGCCACGGAGGCTCTTCTGACTGTAGTATCAATGAAAAAATTGATGATGGTGGTGATTTGTTCTTCAAAGAGGCTTAATATCTAGGTTATTGGCCTAAATATAAATGTTGGAAGCCGATGCTATTATCTCTTTTGCTGCTGTATTTCCGGGTTTCGAACATTACATTATAGTCATTAGACCACGATGCTGTTGTGTCCTTCATGAAGATAATGCTGTGTTCTCAACATTCCTTAGCTCTGTTTTCTTGCTGCGGTAATTCCTGGCGTGCCGGTAATCTATCTTCCAGGCATTCCTACCAGCTCTGACTGTTCAAGTATTCTTCCACGTTGTTTATGAACATCTTTATGTACACACTCCTATTGTGTGGTGACTACTTCTTGCCCAATTATCGTAACGGTGAATATTAAGAAGAAAGAACGCGAAATCAAAGTCCAAAATTCGCAGATAAACTCAGACAAAAATTCTAACAATACACACTTTCACCAACTCAATCAAAAGAATGAATCCTGACGGACTGTCTAATTGTATGAAAACATGAGTAAAAGCGGAAACAGACTCTGTGGAAAGGAAAACGGCCTTAAGTTGACAAAGTGAATTTTCAAGAGCGAAGTACCAAATGGACAGTCCGAAGAAAACAACTCGGACCATACAGAGAAAAGAAGCCCACGAAGAAAAATGGCCACAAAGTGATGCAAGGAAACGGCTTTGTGTAGTCCCAAATGGGCTTATTCGTAAGTACTGTTAGTTTAACAGTCTCTGTGCAGGCACGCATGAAATAGGCACATTGATCGCATCTACTCACCCGTGCAAATTAATTTTCTGACCACTTATTGGACTGGTACGGAAATTCTGTGAGTGATGCCAAGCTCTTCTCAACAACAAATTAAATCATCTGACAGAAAACCGCAGAGAGGTGGTGATTGCTGTTTTAAGAGGATGTACAATTGTGCTCTGTTATCAGACCGAAAAAGGCGATATTCGGAAAAGAAAGGGGTGTGAAATTGAGACTCCCCAGGCCTTGTCAACATAACGACATCGGGATCGTAAGAGAAGAGACGGTCTGACGCTCCCAAGATGAAAATCTCTGGAACCCGTATTAGTCGCCTCTTACAACAGCCAGGATATACCGCGAATGCATTTTACGACCCCCACCTACAGGAAGCATCGCTGAGAGAAGGTATACAACTGCAGTATAGGCACCGATAAAACATGTATGGTGCTGCAGGCTACATTTCACTATCAGTATAGGCCGACTCACTCTGAGAGGCGGGATGTCAGCTCCATTGCAACCCCCTGAACGAATGTACTGCAATAGTGAAGCAAGAAGCCAGGAAGCTGTTGTGAGAACCTTGACTATCTTGTGTAATTAAACTTCCAGTGCAAATCTTTTGGTGGCGGAAGACTCTGGCAATGAATTGCTTGACAGCTTGAAGAATTGTCCCTCCCCCACTCTTCTCTTTTCTTTCTTCTTCCTCGCTTTCTTTTTCTAGCTTCAATTTAGCGAGCCGGCACTTTTCTCATTTCATTTCACAATCTATCTTACTCCCGCCTCCCTAACCTCTTCCTACTTCGTGTGAGAATGTGCAGTCTCCTTCGTCCAACTTTCTTCCCTTCTATGCAGAACAGTAAAAAAGTTCTCCATATTTTTCCTCTACAATTTTCTGTTCATCTTAATTTCTTCTTATATACTTCCTTCTTCCAACCCCTGCATAAGAACGAAGGAGGAAGTAGGGGGTATGTTTTCTTAGGGGTTCATCCTCTCCTTTTAAATTAGTTTCCTCCTCGCTTAAAGTGTCCGTGATGAACCAGGTTTGAATTCTAAATTAATTGATCAGTATTACTTAATGACTTTTTACTTCCCAGAAAAGAAGTTTTTTCCTATTTCTTTACGAGTCGGGCGGAGACTTTATTAGTAATTGCAGGGGAAGGGGAGAAAAGAATAAAGGGTAAAACTAAAGGGAAATTTTTGTTGAAGATGCCTCACAAGTAAAAGTTTCAAAATGAAGTTAGTTTCGTATTTCGTCGGAATAAGTTTTAAAAATAAAGTCTTGAGAACAATTTTCTTGGTTCGTTGAAATTCATATTTTTAATCTCTGAAGAATGGTAATGTTCTAGAACGAGTTGATTGTTTTTAAAAGAGCCAAGGGGTGTGTATACTTCAGATGTGTAGGAAAGTAAGCTGCAAAATCGCTATTTTGTGCTTTTTGCTGGCCATATTTAACGTCGCAGCGACACAGACAAGTCTTACGGCGACGATGGGATAGGATTAGCAGGGAAGCGATTACACCGGTCTCAATTAAGGTACAGCCCCATCATTTGCCTGATCTGAAAATTGGAACGCATGGAAAACTATATTTAGGGCTGCCGACAGTAGGATTCGAACTCACTATCTCCCGAATGCAAGCTGATAGTCACGTGACCCAAACCATGCAGCCACTTGCTCGGAGATCAAGTTCTTGAAGCCTACAAATAACGTGGACTAGTAACATGTGTAGCACTGCGTCCACTCACACAAAGATATCGGTGACATTGTAACAGAAGACGCGAGTTGCTTCTTCTTCTTCTTCTTCTTCTTCTTCTTCTTGGCGTTTTCACAATGTCTTAGGGTCTCCACTTCATGTAACCTTGACCCAGTGTTACGGCTGGATGCTTAGTGGCGTATTTAATATTTCTGCACTTCTAAGCACAATTTTACCATGACCCCCCACCCCAAGAATAATAGTCAAGTACCCAAAATAACTAGAGAATATGGTACCCCGTACACATAATATTTAAAATTACTCAAAACCCAAGTATTCACAACCTGATAACTTAGAGATGAAAATCTCACCCGTAATAGTTTTCGACTTTAGCCACCAATCAGACAGCGGCTTGTCACAGCCGCTCCCCTTTAGCGATTGTGCCAGTAGCGATATCTTCAAAATCAAAACGGTCACGTTTCTTGGCTGTATAATATCACATAGGTTTTGTGTTGTTCTAAGAATAGATAGCTGAAGATCAAACAAATAACTTCTGCATCGTCGCCGTAAGACCTATCTGTGTCGGTGCGACGTAAAGCCCCTAGCAAAAAAAAAAAAAACTTCTGCAACTTCCAAAAAATTAAAATGATATTTACGAGAACATATCCTCTCGAAAACATCACCAGACACGAACAAGTCTTAATCTCCCGACTAAGATCACCCACAACTATCTCCTAGAAAAGAAACAACCTCCCACCTGCAGTAAATGTAACTGCTCCCTCACTGTCAAGCATATATTCTCAGAATGTCAACTGTATGACAATTGGAGCCAACACCACAACATGCCTAAGGAAATGGAAGTGACACTGGCTTCTCCAGCACTGAGTCATCAACTTCAAGGACACTGGCTTGCACTCCAAAATCTAATTACAATATTATTATTATTCTGTAATCATATGTAAGAGTCGCGATAAGTTAAAGCGACTATAAACAACCCTAATAAGAAAATTAACTTCTAAATTCAAAGCAAACAAAACGTACTTTTCTAGTAATTATCAAATACGTAGTATTAGTCAAAGTTCGCCGTCCCAAGCACGAATCTAGTGGACCTATTATTTACATCCGCCTCTGCGAATGCCCTTCCTGACTCCAACCCTGTGTGGAGGGATGCATTTATTATCGAGTTTCTGTAGTGGTTGGTAGTGTGGTGTTTTGTATGTATATGGCAATTGTATTAAGACAAACACACACGCACTTAAAATCCCCGACTCCAGGAATCGAACCCATAACGCTGTCCATTCAGCCAAGGAACCGGATTGCAGGAATTAGCCATACATCCGGGTGTTGACGGTGTTCAGGATTGTACAACATGCCTTGTAGCTGCACAAGGTTCAAGTTCATTTTGTCTCTGATAAAACTGTTTCTATTTACTTTTAGACTGCCCCTTGCCCAGGACTCGGACTATTGATAAGCACATTCCAGTGGTCTTCAAATACATAAGTTATAATGGATGAACATTGCTGCTGCTTTGTCGGAAAGTGAAACACCGTTGCTGTGACCAATTTTATAAGGATATCCGAATGTCGTATTCAACAAACTAATCTTTCAGTAACACTGTCTATCATTGGACAACTCTCGTATAACAGGCTATAGGAACCTTAAGCCATTCTTTATACCATGTCTCTATTAGTAGGGTTCATAAAGGTGTTGGCTACTAATCTTGGAGCCAGTATCTGCCGCTAAAATCTCGTCACGTTGTACATTGCCAAAAATACTACTACTTTGGACACTTGCTTCAGTCATTGACAAGCAAAACCTCCGACAAAAGAAAAAGAGAACTCGCTGAAACTAGTTCAAAGACGTCGGTACAGTGATATTCGAACTTAACTTCAAGTGATAAATTAGTAGTGGATGTAAGAGGACAAATTTCACTATTTGTGGCGAAATAATATCATTATTTGAAAAATGTGGCGTTGGCACAACACTAAAGGAAAGTCATGGGCTGTTTTAATATCTTTCACGCAACACATTTATAGTAGGACCTTAATAAGGGGTGTAAAATCTTCGAATGTTGAAAAAAAAATCCCCACTTGTTAAAAATGTCTAGACGTTTGGCAATGTTTGACAATACCGATGCTAGAACTTCCTTCATTTTCCGTTTGATCTTGAATCTTTTATTTCTTGACATATTTATTAGAGATGAATCTTTTTTCGGCGGTAATGATCCTAATAATGACTTTCAAATATCACCAGGTGTGTTTTGGACACAGTAAATAGCGTATCTCATACATTTAATTAATGCTGTGGTGTTGAGTGCGTAACGCTGCTTGCTTCACACTAGCTGGACTCGTTTTAATGAATTTTGTGCTTTGTTCCGCGTGGCTTTGAGTATTTGCTTTCAAATATCGAGTCCGCCTTGATCCAGTGATATTGATGTTCTCTCACACGCAACATTTCGGGATTCCTTTCTACTTCTTGATTTCTCCGCGCATTAGTTTGTATGTTTATGGTTCGCTCTCATTCAGCGTTACGGCATTGAACATTACAAAGTATCGTCAACGCTCTTTCAGTACAATACAGAGGATTTGGTTAAGTTTCTTGTTTTGAAGTAATCCCTGTGTTATTTTTACTTGTGAAAGAATATAATCTGCTTATTTATATTTTATTCTTATGCTGCTTGGTTAAACCTTCCACGTGGAAGCTAAGCAAGCACTTCGCTATTCCCTGATTCTGGAGAGTTTCAGCTTCCACCATGCATTTCTACAGCATCGCACCACCTGCATTGTTGTGGTGTTAAGTTGCTTACGTCCCAAGCGAAAGTATGGGAGGAATATACACACTTTTTGTTGTGACGATTAACATGATTGGTTTAAATAATGAGCATAGAAACACGACGGATTATTTGGCAAAGTGTATCCGTCTGTCAAAACCTGAAGTCACAATCTGCGTCACAGTAAGATCTTACTCTACCGCACGCATTGAAGCATGTTTTGATTATTCTTGGCATGCTGCCTACCTCGCGGTTAAGTCCTTGTCACTCAGCAGCTCTCCGCAGTAGATACAGCCCTCCTAGTTTCCATTAGAAGTAGCAGTCATCAGCTTCTCTTGTTAACCGCAGGTAACCACTCTGAGAACAATCTTTAACATTTCTTTCACATGATAGCGGTTTTACGTGTGGACAATCTCCTCACGGGGAGGTCTTGGCGACACATCGGACGATCGAATGCTGTAATGAGGCACACTCAACAACTACAGATTGCGTTCCGTGCATATTGTACCCAAGGGTTCGTACCCTCTTCGGTTTTGTCCTGGGGTTGCATGTACTTTCACCTTCACCTAACAAGTGACGTTACATTGCATTCGGACGTCTCTTTTTTAATAAGACAACTGCCACAGCGGACATCCTTCACGAGCACCCAAAATGAATCTACGAAACTTTTTTGTAGTGTGTATTGTTAGAGAAATAACATTGGATTGCAAGTAGACTGGTGGTGCTCGGCATGCTTGGTGTTCTGTTGTTTCACGTACTTGTAGGTTGAAGACTCCCTCAGTGTCGGGATGTTTTAACTTGTTTGTTGCATGCTGTAGTCTCAGATGGTATTTTCTTACCAAATACTGTACATCTTATCTGGGGACATTTTGTGTCGACTGGTGGTAGATCTTGACATGTTGTGATGTCCTCTGGTATGCTTGCAGCTCTCAGCCTGTTCTAGGTTTTGCCCACTGCACCGCTGGAGTTCTATAGAGGTGGTGTTTGTTATCTCTTCCAGTTCCCTGGTTGCCAGGAGGCGTGTAGGTTTCATCGAGACACGTTTGGCAAACAACTTCAGCAGAGCCAGCCGGTGATCCACACCCGGGGCGAAGAGGTGGTCCAAGTGACGGGAACGGCGGCGAGATGGCCACGTCCTCCAACCACCGACCCTACCAGACCTCTGGTGTACCTGGTCATGAAGCGACAGGCCGGCACCAACACGTGGAGACAGTTGGCACAGGTGAGTGTAATATGCTTTAACATGGCTCCACGAGCCGTGCGGTGAACCTGGTCAAAGAGCAGAATTTGTAATACTTGGAGATATAGGAGAGATGTAAACACATTCCTGTCGTCATTACCTCTGTTCAGGTGCTAGTATCCTGAAGATGGTTTTCCGTTGTTTCCCATTTTCACACCAGCAAATACTGGCACTGTACCTCGGTTTATTTATTTATTTAGATATTTATATTCGGAATCAGAAACAACATAGCGTCGATACACAGATCAATGCCACGGCCACTTCCGAGTTGTAGCCACAACCTGTCCGAGTGGCTGCGTCGACAGTGGAGCTGGTTAAAACCCGGCAGGGGTTGTAAAATGTCTGTATTAAGAGTGGCCATGCGCAGGCAGCCTGACTCTACCAGACGGCAAAGAAACGGAACTGAATTTTAAGTAATTTTGTCGGGTGAACACTAAATGTGGCGCCAGAGTCTTTTTACATGCTAGCATCGTACAATATGGAGTGTCGAACACGACTCTACAACTGATCCGCAGAGGTTGGGGTGCAATCAGTTTAAAAGCCTGGGTTCGATCTCCGCACTGTTGATTTGGACTGAAGCATATGACGCTGTTAATGATCATTCGTCCGTCGGATACGGATGTTAAGAGTTGATCAGACCCCTTGATGTTATTTGACAGAAGTAGGTTATGTGCCGACATGACATTTCACCCTGTCCCTACCTCGTCATAATGTCACAGCTAGACACGCAGGTTGCATATGAACATCACGTGCACCAGACGAGCCGAGCATTTGTTTGGAAGTCCCCGGCACCAAAAGGTATACGATAAATAATCAAGAAAATAAAACTTTAACATCCCATAAACTCCGGTAACTTGCTAGCGACGACAGACTAGGACTGGGAAGGAAGTTTCGAATCCACCATCTCCCGAATGTAAGCTCAACAGCTACACGCCTCGAACTAAGTAGTCAACTTCCTATGAGTCTTGAGCGTGGCACTAACTCGACGGGTCAGCTATTACGGGGATATCTGGACCGTCAAACTTAAATTGACTTTGAGTGACAGCATGTTCTTTTGTGCCTTATAATTAATTATATTGTAATTTTATATTAACTTTCAATACAACATTATTGTTATTATAGCAAGCTAATCAAGATTGAAGATAATTAGAAAGATAGTAATAATGATGTTATTGATGCATGGCACGTGAGACGACCCTCAGTAAGTGAACGGTCCGATCAATCCAAGGAGATAAACGCCAGTGCTCTTGCTAAATGAATTAATTCAGGACCGCGATCTCCAAGGCCGCTAAAACATCACATGTATCTGCGGATACCCTCGCTGAAAAATAAATACAGAATATCTGACTGAATTAACTGCGTGATCTGGACACGCCAAGTTTGCCTGCTAAGTGTTCAGCTTGGAGGCGGATACATCCTTAAGTGGCACCAAAAGTTGTTGGAAAAGGTCCAAGAACCAAAAGTGAGGCGAGCATGATGGGTGAGTGAAGTATTAACTGAGCCGCGAAATGCCCCAGCACCACTCATACAGGGGAAACAAAGTTTGTGACAGTTTTCTTGTTGTTCACTCTTGGGAAGCTGAAGTCTACTAGGATTCAACCAGACTTAACATGAAGGGATTAAACATATCTCGATATTATAAATTATCCTAATTATTCTGGTAAACCTCTCAATACCATGCCTTCTAACATGACCAGCTGTTCTGTTGAATGAACGGGCTCCTACCTGCCAGCCTGCACGTAGTTGGGGGATTTATTTACTAAGTGTTTTCTGAGACGAAATCTTAGAAATAATTCATTCGAAATACTTCCCTTAAAAGGCCTTTCCATGGTCTAAAATCGATTCATGAAGTGTCGGGTTTCACTACCAATTGCCCTTGGAAAAACTTTCATTGATGTTTTTTTCTCTATCTACAATCGTTCGAAAAATGCCAGAGGTCAAGGTCAGACGTTACTTGTTCTACCCTAGTTCCGTTTCTTGGTACGGAAACAGGGATGAGGTCGGATCCCAACCTCATTAAATGGGTAAGGAGGTGGAAGGACTCGGCATAATACGGACACACTGCATGGTAGTTTAACAACGTGTGACGCTGCCGATGGTGAGTAGTCAGGAAGGGCATCCTGTCTTAAAACTTGCTACGAAGATTCATCTCACTCTATACCCGACCCCGTCGAGAAACGGAACAAGGACTGGATAACATTTAACAATGTCGCTAAATGTATAGGAAATGTCATTAAATAATCTGCAACTGCTTCCTAGTTACGGCGGAAAGAACCCATAAAAAATATCGCTCCCATGTACAGTTTCATTTCATGTATTGAAAATGGAAATGTTTTCCAGTCATTGATCGGGTCAGGGATGTAATGAATGAATCAGATATAGGCTATTAGCACAATAGGGTGCCACTCCCAAAGTGATTTATTAATGACTGATAGATGCTATGAAATGAGAATGGAGAGTATTGCTGGAATGAAAGATGGCAGGGAAAACCGGAGCACCCGGAGGAAAACATGTCCCGCCTCCGCTTTGTCCAGCACAAATCTCACATGGAGTGACCGGGATTTGAACCACTGTATCCAGCGGTGAGAGGCCGACGCGCTGCTGTCTGAGCCATGGAGGCTTCATTTCATGCATTATTTATTTATTTATTTATTTATTTATTTATTTATTTATTTATTTATTTATTTATTTGCTGAAAATGAGTACGCCTATTTTTGTGTCTCTGTGTTTTGGTCCACAACTTTACTTTGGACCTTTGTTTAACCGTCCCTAAATACAGTAATAAAAAGTTCACGATATTTGGAGATTAACCACCAATGTTTAATCATGGCAACACTGCCGTCTTGACAGCTAGGGGCATTGACTCACGACTGGTAAACAAATCCAGTACACTAGTGCTGAAATGACGTCCAAACAAGCTTGTCATTGCGCCTTGCTTCTATGCATTGTGTACTCAAATGCCTTGTCATACGCTGTATGTGACAGAATCGCATCATAATAATCACTTTGAAGGAACGGACCATGAGGGAAGTTGGCATTGCCAGCGTTCTTCCCTGGGATCGAAGTGTTGACTTCAGATTGTGAAAAATGTTCCAAGACAGCCACTCAGTTGCAGATAGACATAGCGAGGGCCGTCCACAGTATATAGGTATATCTGCACGTAGTCACCGTACATGGAATACTACTACTCCGCGCTACGAGCTTCGAGACGCCACAGGAACTACTGCAAGTATCCAAATTATGCGCATGTTGGAGAATTGTATTCAGCACTTCGACATCGCAGGGTGGCTCGCGTTCGCATATCAGACTGTAGTCCTGTACGTTCTTCACTGATGAAGAGCGAATCGGTGACAATTGTCTGCGCAGGAGGAGAACGTTGCAATGAATCCCTGTCAGTAGAACGTCACCAGCACTATTCTCGGCAGGCCGCCCTACACTACTGGTTCGTATTCAAGGAAACATGGTCGCAGCAGTATAATCGTAATTTATTTTGCAGAAGCTGTAGGAGAAGGGTTTACTCCACAGATCGATAACACTCGTCCTCTTCGTAAATCAGCTGTGAATGAATACTTCGAGGGACGTGGGATCCGCAGTCTTCCCCGGGCATGGAACTGGAGCTTTCTTAAAAGAGCAACGATTCAGGTCCTAATAGATACTGCCATCGAGGAGTGGGACAGTTCCCTCAACGATCTGATACTGACCAAGCCTCGTCGCATTCAAGTGCTTCAGGGTCTGTGGAGGTCCAACACGCTTACTCTTCGTTGGAAACTGTTTTGAAGAGGTTACTTCATTTCTTTGGTTTTGTCACAAACCGAATGTTTTTCTTTCCATATTGCCGAACGAGGTGGTATTGGGGTTAGACTCGCGCAGCTGTGAGCTTGCATCCGGGAAATAGAGAGTTCGAACCCCACAGTCGGGAGCCCTGCAGATGGTTTTCCGTGGTTCCCCGTTTTCACACCGCGCAATTGATGGGACTGTACCTTAATTAAGGCCACGGCCGCTTCCTTCCCACTCCTAGCGCTCTCGCACCCTTCTGACACCGAAGACCTTCGATGTGTTAGTGCGTCTTTCGATACTGGGGCCCAAGATACTGACAAGTGCGCCTTTTCGTTGTATTTACTATTCTGGTATTATGATATCGGTTCCAGCAACATGTTTGACTCTTGTTGGTGACTGTAGGTAAAAGGAGACAATTCCCAGTTGTAAGATAACTGAAAATGTCTAAGACCGGAGTGACTGTGGAACCCCAAACTCGACATGGAACAGTTTACTCTTGTTCTCGACCGATTTCATTGCCAAGTATTCCCATTACATGTGGTGGAGGTGTGTGTTGTTATGTCTTGGCACAGACCAGAGCGAAAGTCGCTAAAGTCTCAGCCCCATTTAGCCTATGGCTGTGACGGTACTTACACTCAGAACACGGCTGGTGTGTCTGGAAAGTTGGTGCCGCAATGGCACTTTCTGACCCAGTGAGGAAAGCAACGGCAAACTTCCTCGCTCCTCAGCATGCCTTGTACGATTCATCGTGGAGGCCGCCGTCGATTTTTGTGTCTCCCCATTATTGCTTGTAACAGACAGGTGGAGATTGCTTTCAGAGGTCTAACAACTAATCAGGCGAAGAGGTACAATCCTTTAAAGAATGCATTTATTAGCAAAAGAAATGGAAAGACCACGTTAGCTCGGAGGAGGTCAAATGTTTGGTTCCGGAAGTTATATGCATTTATTAGCAAAAGAAATGGAAAGACCACGTTGGCTCGGAGGAGGTCAAATGTTTGGTTCCGGAAGTTATATGCATTTATTAGCAAAAGAAATGGAAAGACCACGTTGGCTCGGAGGAGGTCAAATGTTTGGTTCCGGAAGTTATATGCATTTATTAGCAAAAGAAATGGAAAGACCACGTTAGCTCGGAGGAGGTCAAATGTTTGGTTCCGGAAGTTATATGCATTTATTAGCAAAAGAAATGGAAAGACCACGTTGGCTCGGAGGAGGTCAAATGTTTGGTTCCGGAAGTTATATGCATTTATTAGCAAAAGAAATGGAAAGACCACGTTGGCTCGGAGGAGGTCAAATGTTTGGTTCCGGAAGTTATAAAATTTCCCTTCGCTTGATGTATAGCTGTCTGATCGCAGTTTGCAAAATTCGTGCTTGTTATAGCCTTCGATTATCTATTTCTGTTATATCTTGTTCATTAAATGGACGACAAGGCAACAAATCACGCTGATAAAAACAAAATATACTCGCAGCAGATAACCGTATCGGGTTTATTCTGACGCATGCGAATATACAATCACGGCTATTTCTCCGTTAGTATTGTCGCTTGTAATTCGTGGTTTCGCTTAACTCAAGCCGTAATTCAGTGGGCGGATGAACGTGGTGGTGGTGGTGATTGTTTTATGAAGAGGTACAACCAACCTCTAACAACACTTATCAGAGAGAAAGCAGAGGGGGTCCAACCCTTTTGAAGAATGAGGTTATAGACAAAAGAAAGGGAAGACCCTGAAACTGACTCGCTAGACCTCATCAGGCGTGGCGGTGTTTCAGTATCAGAGTGACTGTACTGTTCCCTCCCGCTTTCCTGTCAGTTACAGTGCTCAACTCTCCGTACTTGTTGGCGGCGTAGCTGTAATCGTCGAGTTCTGATCGGCTAACAAATTGTCTTGCTGTTGCTGTATTTTGTTTAAAATATATTTTGAATGAAGGTGCAGCAAACCTAATGGAGTGAGGTCGCAGTTGCGATCAGCGGTAAGAAAGCGAGTTCTTGGACGAACCTATTTTACATCAGTCGGTTTTCAGACCGAATGGGAGAATCAGGATGGAAGTAACAAACATGAACGATGTTTGTATATACACTAACATGCCAAAAATCCTGGGATAACTGTATTTAAATGTAACAATCCGTGGCGTGTAGCGGGTATCATCTGACATCTCGACAGTGAATGGTCGTGGTAAGGCATCTTTCGAACGGGGCCGGATGGATTGAACATGCCATTGCCGAGCATTCCTCGATCAACGTTGTCACGCGTGTATCGGGAGTACATTAACACCTGCAGTGGCTCAATGATGGCGATTAGCTGCGTTATATTCACATTCAATGCAGGAAGTACCGAACGCATATCCAGCACGTCAGTGCAGCGTTCTTTAATGTCAGCGGAATATGGGAGCACCACTACACCAGCTGACCGCGTGACGTTGCTACCTTGAGGACTGGGCGCGCAGCTTGGTCCAGTGAGTAGTTTCGAGCTGACAGTAGGGGTTCAGATATGGTGCAAGCCCCATAAAGCAATTTACTCCAGTTGTTAACAATGCACCACAGCCTATTCCAGCAGGATCGTGCACCATGCCATCAGGCCCAAGGTGTCCACGTTTGGTTCAAGGAACGTTCTAGAGTGTTTTAACGACTGCTGTAGCCAACCTGTTCGTCTGATATGACTCCTGTCGAGTATTTATTGATGAAATTGCTCATATCGCGAGCGGCGCCTCAAACAGATTCCTGTGTGACTCTGATTATAACCGAACGTTGTATGTCTGGCCTTTTTACTTTAATGTGATGACCAAAGTAGCTTAGTTCACACAGGACAATTATCTCGCTATCGGCGAGTGGTAGCGACGTCCATTCACACTGAAGACCCGGCATCTACAAATACTAGGAAGCTGTAAGTAGTTGTCCAAGCGGTATGGGTCAGAATCTCTCCACCTGTGTTTCTTCCACTAATGAAATCGATACCACGACAAGCTGCTGGACTTGGCCGAGCTAGAGCAGGGTTTACAAGATACTACACCCCCTATCCCATGACGTTTTGGCATGTCACTGTATTAGTGTACATATTTATTTGGGTGTTTATTACAGATTATCGTTATTACTTTGCCTGTGAACGGGTTATGCACGGTTGAACTAGCTACAATTCATCGTTTCGTGTTGCAAATATTTGTGTCGTTTATGGGAGAACGATCAGAGATAAAAGAAACAATCACCGGCGTAATAGAGGCCATCGCTCATTCGAAATGGAATAAAGCAAGGAATTACGTCTACATTCCAGGAGAGGGAGTAATCGATAACTGAGGTCGAGGAAGAAACCCGAAGACTTTATCAAACTCCAGATGAAATTGCTCAGATCGAGAGCGGCGGCTAAAACAGATTCCTGTGTGGCTGTGATTATAACCGAGCTTTGTGTGTCTGGCTAAAGTAGCTTAGATCACATAGGACAATAATCTCGCTATCAGCAATGATATTTGTATTAAGGCGACATGCACGTAATGACCTGCCCTAAGGATGTATACCCATAAGGCATTTCATTGACCTCACGGTATTTGAGAGTCATTTTAAAATGACAAAGACTGTTATCACATTGGAAGCAAAAACCATTGAAATGGTGTCGCAATTCAAGTACGCTGCGTAACACAAACCGGATCCGTATGTAGAAACTAAAACCAGAATAAGAAGTGTGTGTGTGTGTGTGTGTGTGTGTGTGTGTGTGTGTGTGTGTAACTTGCTTTACGTCGTACGGACACAGACAGGTCTTATGGCGACGATGGGATACGAAAGGAATAGGAGTGGGGAGGAAGTGGCCGTGGCCTTAATTAAAGTACAGCCCCAGCATTTGCCTGGTGTGAAAATGGGAAACCACGGAAAACCATCTTCAGGGTTGCCGACAGTGGGGTTCGAACCCACAGCTGCACGGCCAGCTCGCCTGGTACCGTGGAAACTAAATTACCGTGTCGAAGGGTGGGCAGTAACGTCTTCGCAGAATGTTGAAGATCCCGCGAATAAACCACGTCCGTCGGTGGAGCTGGGAAATCATGCGAAATCTTAACCCTCATAAAACGTAGGAAAGCGGTCACTCCTTCTTAAATGACAAATACAGCCTGATAAGTGCTGAGAGAAGGGAAGATTACCCTGGACCATATCTACGATACGAGAAACATACAGTAGGAGCATTTCGTGGGCAGACTGCACTTTCAAACCTATAGTAAATCATGTACATGACTAAATACGTGTTTAATGCCGTCCCGTAGGTCGAATTAGATGTCACAGTGGTAGTGAGTCTAGGTGAATAGTGGAACCTCTTCGATCCAGAAAAAGGAGGCATTTTTCATTTCGCGAGGCGAGAGTCGCAGAAGGAACGGGGGAGGATCTGGAGTTACTCTCTGGCACGTTCTGCTGCACACTTCTAGGATTTACTCGGTTCCTCATATTTCCCTCGCCGGGCTGAGTGGCTCAGACGGTTAAGGCGCTGGCCTTCTGACCCCAACGTGGCAGGTTCGATCCTGGCTCAGTCCGGTGGTATTTGAAGGTGCTCAAATACGTCAGCCTTGTGTCGGTAAATTTACTGGCACGTAAAAGAACTCCGGACTAAATTCCGGCACCTCGGCGTCTCCGAAGACCAAAAAGTAGTTAGTGGGACGTAAAACAAATAACATTATTATTATATTTCCCTCTAACCTGATGAACGCGTTTATCGTACTTTATGATCCATTTAGGCCGAAGATATTTTGTAAATTGAGCACAATTCCTCTGGTGTCGACGTTATGATGCGCAGTTGTAGAGCTACTATGTTAGAGAGCGCTACTGCCTGTAAAACCACAAGTTCTTGACATGAATCGGGTCACATCGGCAGATACGAGGTGATGAACGGTAACTGTGAGCCGGAGATACGTAGCCGCATGCTGGTGGTGGTGATAATTGTTTTAAAAGAAAGTACAACTGGGCAACCATCCTCTATTAACACTAATCAGAGACAAAAAATGGAAGGGATCCGACACTTCAAAAATGAAGGCATCGGCCAAAGAAAGACAAGGACCACGAAGGCCGTGAACGTGAAAGACGCCTTAGGGCTCGAATGCTCTAATACCGTCGGAATTGGAAAAGAGGAAGAGTTGGCCAAGGGAGGTCGGATAGAACAGATGAAAGTGAGAAGCCTGGCGCTAACGGATCCATGGTCACCAACCCACGCTCCCAAGTTGAGAGGCCTCGCCTGTCTTACGACAGGCAGGGAATACCGTGGGTGTTACTATAACCCCCCCCCCAATTGCTATGATGCATTGTGGAACACTTCAATAACTAATCTTGTCAACACCCTTGTCTTCCCTGTTATGTCCTATGCATTAGAGACATGGCATCGAGGGATTTGAAATGTGGTGCTGGCGACATAACGCTTCACATTCCGAGAACAGCATCCGTTCTTGAAAAATATGACTGCAACAAAGATTGTCAATCCTTTTAATCGTTGGGCTCGTACATGGAGAAGCTGGTAGTTACGCGAAACTACGACACTACTGAACACGGCTCGTGTGCAGGATATAGCGCCGGACCGCGAGATATTCTATGGAATTTGTTACTTCTCTAAGCATTTTTACGAATGAATGTTGTATAGTAGAGACTTCTTAAGGACAGTGATTTTCATCATTGTGTTTAGAATTGAGATTCATAAATGAATGCATGTGAGTAGTGTTTCGCTGATCCTCCGATACTTGTATGGGGAAGTACAGTAAGAATCCTTTTACAAACTAACATCATTATTCTAGCACAGTGATTAGCGTTATAATGTTTTGATGGTCAGAATGGGATAATATGTCAATGAAAATTAGCATAAATTAAGAAGTGATGCCGGCTCCAAGAAACAATACCACACTGGAGCTTATTTTTTCTTTAAAAATGTCGGATCATATTCATTGTGTTCGTTTTAACATCACGCAATACTTAGTAATAGTTACGCTAGTTACATGTAGGTATGAACATTAAAGAAAAGGGAAGCGTATTTACGAGTTCGGGCCATGGTCCTCCAAGGTCGAGAACCACTGTTTAATGTCTACAGCTTGCGCTTCTTTATTATTATTATTATTATTATTATTATTATTATTATTATTATTATTATTATACGTTTCATTAACAATATTTACTATTTTCGAAGACGCCGTGGGGTCAGAATTTCGTACCAGGGAAATATTTTTACTTAGGCCCCGGGGTGTGGGGTTAGTTGGCCTGTACTCTTCCCAAGAGATCCCGGGTTCTATTCCCAGCCAGGTCAAGGATTTTACCTAAATCACGGAACTGTTTCAAGGTGCAGTCAGCCTACGTGAGAACAGTTCAGGAGTTATCTGACTGTGAGCTCGCGACCGCGGTCTACAGAGCCGAGATAATTCGTCCCGCTGATCACACGTCGCCCTGTAATCTGCGGACCTTCTGGCTGAACTGCGCTCAGGGCGCATAGTGTTATGGGGGTTTGGTTGCGTGTTGGTAAATGTACCGAGACGAGGTTCTCTGCCATATTCGAGTCAGTTTCATAAACCTCCAGACCTGAGCCAGGATCGAACCCGCCAGCTTCGGCTCTACCCTATGAGCTTCTCAGCCTGGCTAGATGGGAGGTTCTTCTTTTTTTCTTTTAATTTGCTTTATGTCGCACCGACACAGATAGGTCTTATGGCTTCGATGGGATAGGAAAGGGCTAGGAGTGGGAAGGAAACCTTAATTAAAGCCTGGTGTAAAAGCAAGGTCTGATCCCACTGTCTTCCGAATGCTCGGTGATCTTGGCCTCTGGATGTGCCTCGGCAGGTTTTCTACAATCCTCGAAGCTTGCTGTGAGATGTATTTATTGTCTGCATTCCCCATAACATTAGTATTTATTGCATACCTCGGCTTCCTTCTGGAAAAGGCGGGCGTGCAGTATTTATTGCTTGAAACGGGGAAATAGTTTACATATTTGGACGAGTATCGTAGCTTGCAGACAGTATCGATTAGCACTATCGATAGCATTGCGGCGTTCTGCAGCTAGCCCCTGCTAGGAACGTTATGTGGTGGTGGGCATCCATCCTCTATTAACACTGATCGGACACTTCCAAGAATGGGCCTCGCAAAGCTAACACTATTGGGGTCGGAAAAGAACTAGAGTTGCCAAGGGAAGACAAAGGCGAGGAGCCCAACACAATACCAGACTCAGCTAGGGGACCCGTGGTCCCTAACCCGTGCTCCCAAAATGACGTCCCTTGGCACTCTATAGTCGCCTTTTACGACGGGCAGAGGGTACAATGGGTTTATTGAACTTCCCCCATTCACAGGGGGAGGAACGATTTCCTCAGTTGCTGCCTGCAATTGAAGATAACCCTGCCGAACAAAATTTGGCACATCGGCCGATTCGAAACCCGTAAAAATAGTTAGAGGGACGAGGTTTACCCAGTCTCCTGAGCTATCTGATACGAGAGGCAGCGAACACGTTCAAGAGAAGTCCACGCGATCGTTTACTTGGTCACCCTTGGATCGACCCGATATTCCCTGTCGTTGCTCCTGTTGTTAGCGTTATCAGGCGATAAACAGGTTTCATGTAGTCTCCCGTGCTAACCTTTTAATTTCTACGTCATTAGTGCATCCTACAGTTTGTCCTAGCCACTTCCCTCAGAAACTAAGTGTGCAAGTCCTGGATGTGTCAAGATATGTCCTATCAATCTGTCCCTTCTTCTGGTTCAATTTCGCCAAATCGTCCTACCAACTCGATACAGTACCGTATTCCTTCACCTGTGACTCGATTCTTTAGTATTCTTGAGTAACACCACATTTCAAAAGTTTTTATTTTTCTCATTCCTGCAGTAGGCTAATTATTGTACATGTTTCACTTCCACACAGCGCCACGCTCTTGAAGAAGGTATTAAAAATATGGATTTCTAAAATGCATATTTGTTTGAAGCAATGGTTAGGGGCGCGCAGCTGTGACCTTGGATCCGGGAGATAGTGGGTTCAAACCCCACTGTTGGCAGCCCTTAAGATGGTTTCCCATTTTCACACCAGACTGTACCTTGATTAAGGCCACGGCTAACCCTTTCCTATCCTATCGTCGCCATAAGATCTATCTGTCTCGGTGCGACGTAAAACAAATTCTAAAAAAAAATGTTTGAAGCAAGCAATTTTTCTTTATTTTGCAAGTTGCTTTACGTCGCACCTATGGCAACGATGGGACAGCAAAGGGCTAGGAATTGGAAGGAAGCGGCCGTGGTATTAAGGTACAGCCCCAGCATTTGCCTGGTGTGAAAATGGAAAACCACGGAAAACCATCTTCAGGACTGCCGAGAGTGGGGTTCGAACCCACTATCTCCCGAATAATGGATACTGGCCGCACTTAAGCGACTCCAGCTATCGAGCTCGGTATTTTTTTTTCTTTAAGAAAGGCCTTCATTGCATCGATCAGTCTGTATTTTATGCCCTCCTTACTTCTACTATCGTTGAGTTAGTGTAAGAATATTCATCTGTTTCCTTTAAGACTTCATTATCTTAGCTAATATCTCCTACATCACCTGACTTCGTCTACATAACATTACCTTCCTTTCAGTTTGTTTATTTTTATCTTGTACTCCAAGATTGTGGCTATATTAATCTAGATTTCTACAGACTCAGTATCATCGGCGAATGTCGGAGTGATTTCATCTCCTTAAATTGTGATTCGTTTTCCAAATTCCTCTTTGATTTCCGTTATAGCTTGTTCTCCATAACCGCAGAAAAGGAGGGGAGGGGAGTACTCCTTTCTGTATAGCTGCTTCTTTTTCATAGCCCTCTTCACTTTTGTTTAGTGTTGATAACCTTTGTTTCTCAGAATTTGATTCCGATCACTTTCACATTCTCAAATAGCTTGTGCAGCCCCTCATATGGGTAGTATCTGAAGGTACGGAGAAAGACGATTACTGTCGGTATGTGGCAATGTTCTACAGACTCAGACAGGATAGCGGATTTGAAGGCGCGTTATTTACTAATCCCCCAGACATTGTACTGCCCAATGTAAACGGGCGGCGGACTAAGTTCCATTGACTTGCGTTTCCTCGTGCTAGGAATCTTTTACCTGTGTTACGTTAGGTGACTTGTTTAAACCATGAAGTGGCCGAGAAATTGAGGGCTACGTGTAACAGGCTAGTGGAAGCTCTCCAACTCTGTTTCTTACCCCACTATCTTTCTTGGTCAACACATATCCTCCTCATTCACATCATTAAATTTGTTCCTCAAAACAGTGCACATCCGCAGGGTGAGAGGTTACACCCACAACACACACATTGCTTCATATTTAGGAGATGTTGTGCCGGTTGTGCTTAAACAGTTGCTAACCTTTTTGTGGGATAGTATAGGGTAGTTACCAGGCTTGAGACCAATAGTAATAAAGGTCGTTTTTTTTGCTTTTTGTTATTTCAGACCGTGGAACTGGGCACTCGCCTGCCTGCTGATGGCTCTCTCGCCCCGTCTACCGTGAGGGTGTTGGTGGTGGACCCGCACGGCCTGGTCACCATCTACAGCCCCTTGACAACCACAGTGCCATCTGGATCCGCCATCCCCGACACACACACCCTGCCGGAACTGGAGGACAGCGCGGTAATCAAAGTGCTGGCTGGACACCGCAAGAAGATCAATACTGAGGTGACCCCTGCCACCGCCAGAACACCTGTTACAGTAAGTTCAAATCGTGCACAAGACAAGGAGGTCCAACAAGGAGGTCCATAATGTTCCTTTTAGACCTTTGTGTTGCTTGAATAAAAGGTGTCCGCTTAACAAAACAATTGCTGTATGCATACTTAATATCTCGTGGAGGAGCACTAGTTAGATGTATCTATAAATTAACATTTAAGTAAGGTCAATATTTCCGAGATGAAAACCTTTACTAATCAAGCGAGGGTAGTCCCTGCTGCGGGCATTAAGGTTTAATTCCTATTTGTATGCAGGGTTGAAGTGAACACCACCGACATATTTTCAGAGGTTGTTGTTCATAGAGGCTACTAGAACATCCCGACAGTGACTGTGTAGAGAGAGAGGACTTCGAACCGCATGAGGATTTGTGTGCAGCGTGCAGTGCAAGATTTGATGATCTGCCCATGGCGTGAACATCTCTGTATAGTTCAGGATATCGTGCAAGCCAGTGATGTAGCCATGTCTGCTGCTGCAGTTGAAGTGTAGTTCGATCGGACACGGATATAATCATATAACAGTCCACTTACTGCTGTGTAAGTTATTCATTTTCAACAGCGTTTGCACGTTCATTCTTGAATCCGTGATGCTCGGTCGGCTGTTAACCACAAACCTCGTAATGGAGAGTAAACCCACACTATAATATAGTGCACCGCATTCGTCGCTACACCGTTGTAACGTTAGCATTGAATTGACACCTGCTGTGACGTATTCTCACTTTAATAACTGCCACCAGAGAGCGACAGAGCCTATCAAGGCGTGTTTCAACAACGGAGGATTAAACACAAGCGATATTGTGTGTTTTACTCTGACCAGAATCGTCAGAAAAATTAAGTGTTCTGGTGTCAGAGGTGATACAGTGATGACGTGCATGGTTCGTATTTTTGAGGCTAGATCAAAAAAGTATTAACCTAGACAACAATCTTGTTTATGACAGAGGCATCAATTCATCTGGCAACAAAACGTTGCACCAGTGCGCTGTGGATTAATCGTTCGCGAATTCTTTAATGATAATTTCACTGAATGGATTGGCAGACGTGGTACTGGTTAGTGGCCTGTGGGGGGAGGGGGGGAATTATGAATTACCAAAGTGTTTGCTGCCAAACCTACTTGAGAACACTTTAGATAGTAAACGAGAACTGTGTGATAGGATTTGCAAATCTGTGGCCAAACGTTGTTTCTAATGTATGGAAAATAATTGTTGAGATTTCAACAGCTTGACTAGCTGTTTGTAAACTGTAGCGGGGCAGCGATTTTATAATGGAGTGTCCTGTTAAAACAAACTGAAGCTGGAAAATAGCACGTTATGAATGCGAGATTGTCCGACTCGTTGGCTGAACGGTCAACGTACTGGCCTTCGGTTCAGAGGGTCCCGGGTTCGATTCCCGGCCGGGTCGGGGATTTTAACCTTAATTGGTTAATTCTAATGGCACGGGGGCTGGGTGTGTGTGTGTTGTCTCCATCATCATTTCATCCTCATCACGACGCGCAGGTCGCCTACTGGAGTCAAATAGAAAGACCTGCACCTGGCGAGCCGAACCCATCCTGGGATATCCCGGCACTAAAAGCCATACGACATTTAATTTCAATGCGAGATTTGTGGTACATTTCACTGCGCAAATTAAAATGATATTACTGATTTATTAATTCACACCAGTGACGCTTTTAGCAATTATAAAACAGTTGAAATCTTTAACAGTAACTCAAAAACAACATGGTGCAATGAAGAGACTCTGTTGAGGGGTAAGCAAAGGTAGTTCAAGCATTGCAGCTTGCGTTTTCTAAAATTGTTCTTTTTTACTGATCTAGGAACCCATCGACAACATTGATGCCGTCTAAAGACAATTCTAAAGCGTGTGTCACGCCGGGCTAGTGTAGGAGCAGTTAGTAGGCCAGATGTTGCAGAAATTCTCAGAATGTGAATGAACACAAAATGTCTTGTTGGTATTATTAGGCTTGAGGTACTCAGAAGTTAGTTGACAGATGTGAGACAGTAATGTGCGTAAATACTCATCTATGAATAAGAAAACGGAAGTAGGTTTTAGACTGGATTAGTTACGAGCCTCTGCGTGTCCGACTACGGAGGTGACAGAAGAAGATTCCACATGGTATGAGAACATTTTACGGCTAGCAGATCTTAAGAGTGAAAAACTGCTCGACGCGGTGTCTCCTCTAATAATGAAAAAGAATACTCTGAGGGAAGCTGTTAAGTGGTAAAACAGTTTATAATTTACTCAGATGTTTTTCTACTGGACATTCTCTGAAATCTTCGTAATATTTATTCTTAGTGCCACATCACAGTATATCCTCATCCTCACCTGAATTTACACGAGTCGTCTTTGAAGTTCTTCAAACATATTATTATTAGTATGTTGTACTTGGGAATACACATTATAGGGTAGACTGAAACATCATATGGATTTTTCCTTTAAAGAAACTTCCAGGAGTTGCGCTTGAGGGAAGGAGTGAGGTGCAGTAATACCAACATTGTATTTAAAATATGGATAGTTTCTGCTCATTATTAATCGGGCAGTGCCAGAGTTTTATTAAATATTACAACTATATAAAATAAGGAATAGTTGTTGGAACATACTCTCGAGTGTAGTTGATTCTCAGTGTCATTTAAATCACACATGTTGTTCTATGCAAGGCCTGCTGCAAGACTATGGTGTTCGGCGATGGAGAAGTCGGCGAGAGCGACGTTTCTAGAGATGCTGGCGAGTAAGTGAACTGCCAGTGCCTCAAGGCAGTTGAGCCGTTCAAGTGACATCATTTTTATTTTTTATCCTGGAGTAAATTGAAGCTTCTGATATGCATGTTCTGTAGAACTGTCATAGTCGTCCTCAGATTATCTAGTGCAGCGTGACTGACTTTTATGTTCACCAGCGAGTGAATGTCTCTGATGATGAAGATATCCACTATTTTTATTCTATTGCTATGTCTAAACGTTTATTGTTAACAGATGAAAATGTATCATTCTAATTATGATAATATTGTGTTTGATGGAAAAAAAAATAATTGAAAGGGTGCCACATTTCAAGTTAACACACAAATGGGATCCGGGTGTAGACATGTAACTGTGATCTCCGTGTCAGCGTTAACGATGCTAGTGATTTCATCAACAAACTGACTGCAGGCGTTTGAAATGTGAATGTATAGCAGGATCTTGAAGATCCGCCATGGGCAGACCACGTGCTACTCGATCCAACCGAGACATAACCGTTGCAAAACTCAGGGAAGCAGCGTATTTCGACCATATCTTCTGAAATGAGGAATGGTGATGATAGGCATTCATTCGCTGACGAGTATGATTGTCTTCCTCGGATGTTACTGAGTTCTTCAGTGACTCTAGAGGCTAGTCCTCGAGTCAGAAGCTGTTCCACAGTGGTGGCAAACAGTGCCAGCGTTATTCATCCTGAGGAACGCCCGCTCTTTCCGAGCAATTGTATTCTCAGTTTCAAGTCTCCGGCGTTGTTGTTCGAAGTTGTTAGGACCTTCGTGGATAAGACGTCGCTATACCAGGCGGTTAGCTGCTTTTATTTCAATCCTTCATGCCATGTCATACCATGTCTGACTTGAGTACGCCCCTGAACTTTTTTTTTTGTTATGCACCCTGGTGTCCACCCTTCAGTTAAGCATACATAATTTGCTTTGGAAGGCGAAAATCACGCATATGAATGACATGGCCTGTCCAACGAAGTCGATACTTCATGGTCAATGCTGATAGTACAGGCTTCTTCCAAGATACTGATGTTACTTCGGTGGTCTTGCCATTTAAAGCTAAGGATCCTGATCAAACTGCGCTGATGTTATTTCTCCAGGCCTCCCGAGAGTCGTACAAGTTTCGTACCCATAAAGGAGTCTTGGTATCACAATAGCCTGGTATGCATGAAGTTGTGTCTGAGTACTGATCTTATGGTTATCAAAGACCCTTCGCCGTAGACTATCTAATGCTGCACGAGCACATTTCAGGCGGTATTGAATTTCAGCACCTATATTAGCATTTGCTGAGAGGTGACTACTAAGGTAAACAAAGTGTTGGATGTTCTGCAAGATCTCGTCGTGATCTGTGATGATAGGAGCAGTAGCATTGGCTTTGGGTGCAAACTGATGCAATATCTGAGTCCTTCTTATATTGAGACTTAGACCGATGCTCTTGTATGTTTTTTTATGAAAGCATTTAGGATGCCCTGTAGATCTTCTAAGCTGAGCAGAACAATATTCTAA
This sequence comes from Anabrus simplex, assembly GCF_040414725.1. Classification (NCBI taxonomy): domain Eukaryota; kingdom Metazoa; phylum Arthropoda; class Insecta; order Orthoptera; family Tettigoniidae; genus Anabrus; species Anabrus simplex. The sequence goes on along the minus strand of NC_090275.1, from coordinate 8,346,499 downwards.
TCTACATACTGGACTTCCATAATGCAGGCAGCAGAAATGTTGGTCTTGGCACGCAGTCTGCTAAGGTTGAATAAACCTCCTTCAAACACCTGTGCTCTATTTCTATGCCCTGTGGTAGTTCACCCTTAACAAGGTGAAGCATGGTTCCCACAAAAATTGAGAATAGTGCGGGAGCAGTTACACATCCTTGCTTTACACCAGTAGTGATCTCACAACGTTCTCCAGTTCTGGTACCACACATGTTGTCATGTAAGAGTCGAAGTAATGAGAAATACAGCGTGATACAACTGATGATAGAACGGGAACGTCGACTTCGGTTGAGAAGATTATCCTGGACGTGAACATCCAATACGAGAAACACAAAATAGGAAATCGTACTCCATGACAGTCAACAACCTCCTGCAAGGAGACAGCGCTAGAAGAAGAATTATTATGTTTGGATTCTGATTTTTTCTAAATTATGAATAAGAAACACATTTGCATGTACTTATACTTAAGGAAGACTCCGCATGCAAAGAGCAGATCATATGAAATGAATGTCTCCTTTTATAACACTGAACTTTCAAAATTTTCATTTTCATCTGGATTGATTTTGCTGTCATTTTTTGGTAAATTGAACATTTCTATTTACTTTTCAGGAAGGAAGAAGTTGTTTTAGTAAACATGTTTCTTTGAATTACTCTGAAGAAGCGTCGTATTTAGCAAATTGTTTTGGAAATTCATGTAAAATAATCACACCATACTACTTCGTACTAAATTTTCAGAAAGTTAGTTTCTAGAGCCTTGCTGTAAAATATCGTCATTGTTTTATAAGAATATAGAAAAGCACTCATGGAGTTGATCTGTCGTTTGTTACAGCCCGTCACTGGTTCGTGGGACCTGCGAGAGGTGTCTCTGATCCACCAGAAGGTGTTGGTGATCGCCGAGGTGGCTTGGGAGCCGAGAGTGAGCCGTGGTGTGTACCTAGTCACGTGGGAAGTGGACGGCGGAGGTTTGAAGGGAAACCTCTTCACGGACAGTACCTGTGTCACGCTCTCCTTGTGGCCCGATACCGTCTACCACATACAGGTAGGACATTCCATTCATTTTGTATATCTAGTCCTGCCTTCCTCCAAACACTAATATCACCTCGCCCAATTGCAATAATATTTTGTATAAATAACACACCGAGCGAGTTAGTTACGCGGTTCCTTCCCAGCCCTTTATCATCAGTCGGTGAAACGTTGAACAAATCCCATTAATGTGTCTAGCGAACTGTCTGTTTTTGATACTTCCTTGTGTTCTTCCTACAGTGGTTTGTGAATTCGCTAATCAGTTTCATACTGTCTATTCAGCTTTATTACTATTTCCATATTACTTTCATGAGTTTGTCAGAGTTCATTCTTTTGATATATCCGTGAAATTTTAATGTGAGTCTTCTGATGCGAGTGTGAATTGCTTGTTTGCCCGTAAGTTTTGGGCCTAGGATATTTTTTCTCAATGCTTTCCTGATCAGAATTCGTGTTTTCTCTCCACACAGGCATACTGGTTTGTTGTTCATATCACGACTCACTCGATGTGCTGTTTCCACTTGATAACCTTTAATTTCGTAGGATTTTCTTTGGATTCTGCCAACGGCCGTAGCAGTGTTGAAACACCGGATCCCGTGAGATCTCCGAAGTTAAGCAACATTGGGCGAGGACAGGAGTTGGATGGGTTGCCACGCGCTGTTGGTGGGGGATAAGGGAATGGAGGAGCGGAAAGGAACTGGCCACCCGACTGCACGTAAACTCCGGCTCAGGAACACCTCTGCGGAGGTGTAATCCTTACCTACCTACCTTCTTTGAATTCCTTATTTTGGTGTTTGTTCTTTGCAAATCAAGTATCAGAGTATGGGACTCTGTCATGAAAGCGATGATGTGTAAATTGGGGTGTCTCTAACGTGATTGGTTGATTGATTTTGGCCAATAACGTTTGTTTGCGCCATTCTTATATTGCTTTTATAGAATAATAGAGTCCGTCCTCTTATCTTTTACTGTATCTGCTGCATCTGTGGGTCATTGGTAGGTTGGAGCCTCCGGATCTGGAGATAGTAGATTCAAATGAAGCAGAGGGAGTCGGATTTTTGAGTTGCGAAAAAAAAATCAATTTGGAATGTCGACATGGAAAAGATCTCCGCTGATATATTTTGTATTTATCTCACAAAATTAATTATATTTAGCTAAAGATAGCTCAACGAGATCCTTTTCTCTGCCATCTGGTAGAGTAAAAAGGAACATCGAAATTGGCACGCAGGTAGACTGCTAGCTTGAAATAAAAAGCCTGTACACGGTAGCTGACGCTATATAATTTTATTTTATTTCTTAGATCTTGGTTAGCTTTAGACCACATGAAATCTCCTTCCTTCCTTCCCGTCTTTCCAGTATTTCTTTATTCTTTAACTATGTTTCTTTCTTTCTTCCGTCCACAGAGATCTACTTCGCTTCTTTTCTTTCTCCTGCAACCCCCAAACTTGTTAATCCCTTTTTCTGTAAATAGCTCTATTTAACATCTTCTTTGTTGTGATACCCAGCTCAGCCATATCCTATCTAACTTGTGGGATTGTTATCGAAATCTTCAAATATTCTTTTCGTTAGTCTCTCTGGATTCATCTGGACCAGTGGTCATGGAAGGAAGTCCTTTTTTTTTTATACTGTCCGAAAGCTTTTCATTTTTCCTTTTCATAATACTTTCGTGTCTTTCTTTTCTAGTTCTTCAGTATGTCCTGTTTGAGACCGAACATTCAACTACATACAGGGACTTACTATGGTCGTGTGACGAGAAGTCAGGGGTAAGCACGACTGCCGCGCATGCGTCTGTGTCAAGTCTGACAGCCTGACTACAAACATCTGTTCCGTCCGCGGTGATTCTTGCGAAGTTAGGACAATTGTGCTACCACCTGCATAACGAACAGTTTAATAATGAGCATGCATCTGTTTCTTTTGTAACGGCTCATGTATTTCGAAGATATTTTGCAGCATCCAGGTTATGTTCGCCATAAATTCTGTCATGACAAAAGAAATTCGTAGTCTTGCTTTTTCTGCCGTATAATTCAAAAGGTTGAATATGATTATTATTTATTACTTCTGTTTTGATTTTCAAGGTTTCTGAAAATCATCATCATCATCATCTCCAGTCCACAGATCTTAATGAATGTAAAACGTGAGAATTTAAAGAGGATGTTAGGGTTAAGAGGTATGATGATAAAAATAAGCCAAAGCATACTGTGAAAAGCAGTCCAGCCAAAAAAACTTAATTAGTAGAAGAATGGTAGGTAAGGAGGAGAAGTGCGAGTTTAGAGACAGCAAAAGAAAGACGTGTGTGTGTGGCGCGCATGAGGAGGGGCGGAAGATGAAAGATTTGAGATCGAACAGAAGGAACGAACTAAGCCTTTATCAGTTCGGTGGGATGGGACTGGATGAAGAGTGGAGCAGGGGGAAGAAAAAATATAATAAAAAGGAAGGGAAAAAATAGCCGCTTCACCGATCTGGAAGTTAAGGCGGGTTCGACCGGAAAATTGTTACGCTTTCATTTTCTTTATACTATTTCTAGTCTTCCCGACCTCTGCGCGGTACTGTCCGGTGACTGTTAAAATGGACCAAATGACGAGCAGAAACGTTTTTAAGAGAAAAGAGAAGGAAAAAATAAACAGTCAAGAATTAATTAAAGAAAAACAGACCGCTCTGTTCTTTGTCTCAGGAATAAGATACCATGTTTTTTATTCTCTTGTGTTTATATGTAATTGTGTGGAAAATGATCCTGTTACTTCACTCTGTTTCTTTTTCCTTATTGACGGTTTAAGGACTAGTAGTAGAGAGAAGATTAACTATCACAAATGCCAGGTCAGCTTGCAATGATGGTATTTGTTGTACGGTTCGTGGATTTTGGGATTACAGATCTGGATGCAGAGGGGAGACCGCCACCTCCTTTGTTCGTATCCTTTTTAAGGTTATTCCTCTTCTGATGGTTTTAAGAGCGGTCCCCCTATGTTAACACTACTTTGAGAATGGGGGTATCGACAAGGCTTCGCAAATCTAATACCGGACACACTTGGTGGTTACCTGATAAAATGATTGACGCCGTGTTCTAGGCCTAGAGTAAAACGGAACGTCGAAATTGGCGAGCAGGCAGCCAGATGGCGTCGAATTAAAATGCATGCACCGGAAGAGATCAAGAGTTGTCCAAGAGAGGTGGGAGGAGTAGGTGCGCAATGCTACTGGTCTGAAACTTCAGTAGGTGCACAGTGATACTGGTCTGAATCTTCAGTAGGTGCACAATGGTACTGGTCTGAATCTTCAGTAGGTGCACAGTGCTACTGGTCTGAAACTTCGGTAGGTGCACAGTGATACTGGTCTGAAACTTCAGTAGGTGCACAATGGTACTGGTCTGAATCTTCAGTAGGTGCACAATGGTACTGGTCTGAATCTTCAGTAGGTGCACAATGGTACTGGTCTGAATCTTCAGTAGGTGCACAGTGCTACTGGTCTGAAACTTCAGTAGGTGCACAATGGTACTGGTCTGAATCTTCAGTAGGTGCACAGTGCTACTGGTCTGAATCTTCAGTAGGTGCACAGTGCTACTGGTCTGAAACTTCAGTAGGTGCGCAATGCTACTGGTCTGAAACTTCGGTAGGTGCACAGTGATACTGGTCTGAATCTTCAGTAGGTGCACAATGGTACTGGTCTGAATCTTCGGTAGCTGCACAGTGCTACTGGTCTGAAACTTCAGTAGGTGCACAGTGCTACTGGTGTGAAACTTCGGTAGGTGCACAGTGATACTGGTCTGAATCTTCAGTAGGTGCACAATGGTACTGGTCTGAAACTTCGGTAAGTGCACAGTGCTACTGGTCTGAAACTTCAGTAGGTGCACAGTGCTACTGGTCTGAAACTTCAGTAGGTGCACAATGGTACTGGTCTGAAACTTCGGTAGGTGCACAGTGCTACTGGTCTGAAACTTCAGTAGGTGCACAATGGTACTGGTCTGAATCTTCGGTAGCTGCACAGTGCTACTGGTCTGAAACTTCAGTAGGTGCACAGTGCTACTGGTGTGAAACTTCGGTAGGTGCACAGTGATACTGGTCTGAATCTTCAGTAGGTGCACAATGGTACTGGTCTGAAACTTCGGTAGGTGCACAGTGCTACTGGTCTGAAACTTCAGTAGGTGCACAATGGTACTGGTCTGAAACTTCGGTAGGTGCACAGTGCTACTGGTCTGAAACTTCAGTAGGTGCACAATGGTACTGGTCTGAAACTTCGGTAGGTGCACAGTGCTACTGGTCTGAAACTTCGGTAGGTGCACAGTGCTACTGGTCTGAAACTTCAGTAGGTGCACAATGGTACTGGTCTGAAACTTCGGTAGGTGCACAGTGCTACTGGTCTGAAACTTCAGTAGGTGCACAGTGCTACTGGTCTGAAACTTCGGTAGGTGCACAATGGTACTGGTCTGAAACTTCAGTAGGTGCACAGTGCTATTGGTCTGAAACTTCGGTAGGTGCACAATGGTACTGGTCTGAAACTTCAGTAGGTGCACAATGGTACTGGTCTGAAACTTCAGTAGGTCCGCAATGCTACTGGTCTGAAACTTCAGTAGGTGCACAGTGCTACTGGTCTGAAACGAGCATTGGCAAGAAGCTGGGCTCTTATATCTTCGTGACTGTGGACGGAGAACAAACAGAAGTGTTGAGAAATGTTCAGAGATGTGAAAGGATCATCTGAAATGTGAGATATTGAACCATGGTTCGCTGGAGCGGAGAAATGTGAAATCAGTGGGAGGTAGACATATTATCCAGAATACGGCAGGCCTCTGCTTGTTTATTAGCACGAATGTTCCCTGACGGCTGATTTACAATTTCCCAACTGGTGGAACGTGGGATCAACTCTCGGCCATAAAGCTTTTTGTTTATTTCGCTGCTAGCGTCCCATCAGGCTGTAATCCAGACCCTGTCTGTAAAGTTTTCGAAGACTGTCACGTTTCTATCTTCCAGACTTCACGCCATACCGTACTCCTAGGAACCATGATTTTCTGAAAATCTCATTCCGATGTTAGATCAAATTTAGCAGCGTATTAAATAATAATACTGAACATCTTCATTATAGACTATAATGTCTTTAAGCATTCAGTCTGCAACTTTCTGCTAATATACTATACGCTTCGATGGTCATATGCATTTGCAACGTCGTCTGTTTCCAACTAGTAATATGGCCTCTTGAACTCGTACCTTCATTTTATAAAAATTTATTTAAAAATGCTTTTTAGAAGTATATGCATACGAAATATCCATGCTGTAGGAACAAATTACCAAAATTTTAAGGCGTGGATTAAAATTACTATTTCTGTAATTGATGTTTTAAAATGCCGGGCTGTGTGGCGCTCGTCTTCTGGTCCCGACTAGGCAGGTTTGATTTTGGCTCAGTCCGATGATTTATGAAGGTGCTGAGATACGTCAGCCTCGTTCAGGTAGATTTTCTAGCATGTTAAAGAACTACTGCGGGTCTAAATTCCAGCACCTCGGCGTCTTCGCAAACCTTAAAAGTAGTTCGTGGGCCGTAAAGCCAATAACATTATTATTATTGATTTAAAATTAGAGTGCTAGGAGGAACCTCATCTCTTGCTCTGTCAAATGTTCACTTATCTGATAGCCGTGCGTTGGTCCAGCTCAAAAACAGGGCCGTCGAAATAATGTGTGCGTAGTTTTAACGAACACAATTCTTTATTGTATGTTAGTACTGATATGACAGGTTTAATACAAGCTTCCTGCACCTGTTCACTTACTTCCGGTTGACGTTAGCGACTAGGCACATTCATAACGGCGAATGATTGTTTGAACAACGCTGGTCAATGTGTCCGCAGGGATTTCTGCACATGCTTCTATAATTTCTTGACGAAGGGCCTCTAGTGTAGGTCTGTTTTCTGCGATACGCGGTATCCTACAATGTCCCTCAAAGGTAAAAGTTCACAGCAGTGAAGTCTTGCACGCGTGCTGGGAACTCAAATAAGTCTTTGTCTCTGCATATTCTGCAAAACTCCACTCCGCACTCAGGATTGTACTCGTTTAATACGTTCAATAATCTGGGGACGTAACAATAATTTTAATTTCACGACTTTCAGAATGCTTCGTACTCTCGCACTGCTAACTCCTGTCTCACGAACACATTGTGTAGCACCCTTCTCATGTTGTTGCTATTTGCTTTACCTCGCACCGACACAGATAGGTCTTATGGCGACGATGGGAGAGGAAAGGGCCAAGAATTGGAAGGAAGCGGCCGTGGTCTTAATTAAGGTACAGCCGCGGCATTTGCCTGGTGTGAAAAAGGGAAACCACGGAAAACCATCGTCAGGGCTGCCGACAATGGGGCTCAAACCCACTATCTACCGATTACTGGATACTGACCGCAATTATATAGCACACTTCTGAGGCGACGTTATACTGTGCGAAGTCTTCTGGATCTTCTCTTGTGCACATCAGAAAATGCCACCATAAGTCTCAAACTTATCACAAAGCGTGTGGAGTTTGTGTTCCAAACTAATGCCTCCCCACACTTCACGGAACCACCAGTTTAAAATGAGCTTCCTCAGACGTTCCTAAAGCGTACTTCGGCCATTTTGATTCACCATCATACGTCATTAAATCATAAAAGCCGTACGGGTAGAGACATCTGTTGAGAAAACGGCGTATTATGTATTCCACAGATAATTCAGTGCAACTCTGGAAACAGTTCGCAGATACTATCTTTGTTCGTTTTTTTTTTTTTTTTTCTGACGGACCCTGTATTTCAAAAGTTATGGGAAAGCGAAAATTTCGAAGTTAATAATAATAATAATAATAATAATAATAATAATAATAATAATAATAATAATAATAATAATAATATGGACTCTGTGCAGTTAGGGACGCGCAGCTGTGAGCTTGCATCCGGGAGATAGCGGGTTCGAACCCCACTGTCGGCAGCCCTGAAGATGGTTTTCCGTGGTTTCCCATTTTCACACCGGGCAAATGCTGGGGGGCTGTACATTAATTAAGGTCACGGCCGCTTCCTCCCCATTCCTAAGCCTTTCCTATCCCATCGTCGGCATAAGACCTATCTGTATCGGTGTGACGTAAAACAAATAGCAAAAAAATGGCCTTGGCTAACGTGTCTAAGTGTCATCTGCGCCTTGTTTTCGCTAAACCTATGTTGGGTATCAGTGGATATTACGATATAGGGTGTCGAATGGACCTGCGGCAGTTGCACCAGTGATCCACACCGGAAGCTATGGTTTAGAGTAATATATTTTTGCTTTATGTATGAGCATGGAATCTTGATAGTAGTTGAGTGGTCTTTGTCCAGAACTCTGCTCCAGATTACGAGACATATTTTTCGTCTTGTCACCTTGTTCATTTGGAGACTTCAGGTGGTTAGGTTTGACTTCGTGGACTCCTGTTATCTTCTCCTCCTACACTCTGCTTCTTTCATACTCGCTGATAACAATGCGAACCTTTCTCTTTTTATTTGAATTAATTTCTTTGCCTTTCATTGTTTCATTATCCATCTCTTATATACTTTAATCTCTGGCATTCTTTTGTGTGCCATTAATATAGACCACGTTCTAATGTCCTCCCTCGGTGTTACAGCCGCCCAAATGAGAAACAAAAGAAAGGCAGTACGCGAACACAATAGAGCATAGTAACGAAGCCAGGAGGAGAGTTTCGGCGCAAGCATTGGAGCGGTATAAATATCGTTCGCTCGTTAACGAACGAACAAAATCAATCCATACTTAGAGATCAGTTTGACGTCGTGGTGGTTTAAAAGTCTGTCATTGCAAGTGAGGTGCGAATAAGGTGGTAATACCCGTGATCAGTTACCAATCCAGTCCAGTGCAATGTATTTAGGATTCACAGATGTTTCCTGGCAGGTTCACTGGGAAAAAGAAATGGTTTGACAACTGTATCTTGGACTGCACCATTGGCTAATTTGAGTCATTCTGATTCTTGTTTTCCCATGCACAGTAAAACCTCGATACAATTCTGTGCAACGGATCGCATGAATAAGGCGCATTAAGCGACGATAAATTAATATAATTACGTAATGTTGTGTCTCTCATTATAAAGGAGACTGTATAGTAACGTATCATTTTGTTGAAACACAGTATACTATTTCAATAAAATACAGTACATCATATTGTAGATAGAGTACTACATTCGCCTGACGTCACGGCTGCGGTGGTTGAATCACGGTTTATAAATATCGTCCTTAATGTAGACGGTAGAATTCCTAGTTTATAAGCGAGCTGTTTCTGGTTTAAATAGTTTTGTCGTCGCGCTTTAGCAAACTTATTAATGTATTGTGTAAGGAAAGCGCTTGAATACATTGAACACAATGGAAGGAATGGCCAGGCAAACCAGTAACGGATGTGATGGGAGGTGTCTTCTCTTATTTCTTTGTCGATGATTTCTACATTGGGATGTAACAACTAGTTTCTAAGTCTCCTCGCCTCTACAGTATTCTGTACACACTGCAGACTGAACGTGCCGAGATTGAGATAAGCTGATTGCGAGGTCTGAATATCAACATACTCTACCTAGTCTGTAGCTCCAGTTAAAATTGACGGGTTTCTTTGGGTGTGGAGGCACACTTTGCACTTCTCAGTTTTGCGAAAAATTAACCGAAGAATATTCCCTTGAAAAAGGGCGTCTTAAACGGGAAACCTAGGGACTGGTAAAAAAAAGCGCGTATTATCCGGGATAGCGTATATTTGAGGTTTTACCTGCCTCCTATGTATAAGGTCTGCCTGTTAGGTCTATCAGCCCTGTTAGTACCACCGAAAGTTAAGCCGTAAAACTCGATGGCGATATACTAGGCGAGATGAGTGACGAGGTTTCTCACTGGGCCATAAAGAGCTATTACTGCACGAGGAAACCTCTCCCATAACACTAGACGTCATCATTGGCCAGCAGCTTCCATGCTGTCACAGAAATAAATGAGAGATTTAGGTGGAAGCTACACTTTTCTCTAGTAATAGGTATACGATCCCCATATTAACGTGGTAATTCGTATCAGCTGGTGCGTACAAATAGACGGGCGGAGTCTCCTACTGTAAAACACTTCCAAACACATTCAGAACATTTGCAGAGAACAACAGTATTTTTTAGTGATGCGAAAGTAACGAATCTGCACATCTTAAGGAATATTTTTTATGAGAAGAGAACGAAGTCTCTCCGGCGCATGGCTGACTGGTCAGCGTACTGTGATACGTTAATTTTATGTAGATGGAAGTGCGAAATTTGTACTTAATAGAGATTCAATATTTTTCCAGACAGGTCGTGTTATAATTTGGATAAAATCAAAGGTAAAATTGTGAGTTAGTTTTAAGTTACCGAAATGAATTACCAACATTTTCGTGTTTATTGACGATAATCCTTTAGCCAATAAGAGCTGCCTGTCTGAAATCCCCGAAGTTTATCTCTTCTGTACCGAGCTCGATAGCTGTAGTCGCTTAAATGCGGCCAGTATCCAGTAATCGGGAGATTGTGGGTTCGAATCCCACAGTCGGCAGCCCTGAAGATGGTTTTCCGCGGTTTCCCATTTTCACACCAGGCAAATGCTGGGGCTGTACCTTAATTAAGGCCACGGCCGCTTTCTTCCCATTCCTCGTGTTTCCTATCCTACCGTCGCCATAAGACCTATCTGTGTCGGTGCGACGTAAAGCAAAAAGTATCTCTTCTGTCTAGGCAACATGATTTCGAACCTTTTACCCAACTTGACTCTAGTTTAAAGTAGGCTGTATTTTTATAGCATATTGAGAAATACTCTGTTTCGACTTTTTGTCGACTCTTGGTTTAGCGCTGCGAGCGCCGGACACCCCTGTTCTCGCCAGCATTACTTATGCCGTCTTATTTACATTTCTCCTGTGTGCTCGGCGGGTGGGCTTGGTTTTTTGGGGGATTGTCTCTTCAACCCTTCGCCCTCTTGTTGTAGGGGTGATATACATTGTTCCTAGGTGCGAAGTCAGATAAAGAAAACAACATTTAATAAGAACGCCCGTCAGATTTCGAGATGGGATCTTAAGATTTAAATACCTCTTCGTCTGCTCTTTCAATAATTATATGTGTTCGTCGTCCTACGTTCTCTACACTCTTTCTTCCTTTCTTGAGTGAAGTTTTTATTTTGTTGAAAGATTTCCAGCCTATAGTCAGCAAGCTCTCGTAATTCAAGACTACTGATCGACAATTGTCCTGCTTGAAACGTGACTAACGGTAGGCTTATGACTACACGCTCACAAAGAGTGACTGAGCAGCCATCCTCGTGCAGCATTAACCAGAGGAAACATAGGAAAGGACTGATCCTTCCAAGAATGAAGGTATCGGCTAAAGAAGACTCAGATGCTGAAGTCGAAGCAATACGACGCTGGTAGTCGACGTTGACCGCTTACGACAGGTGGGGGAACAGTTTGCAAGGCCATTTGATAGGATGATCAACATCGCTGTTACATAGGCTGCACACAGTTATGCTGAACAGAAATCGGTCACTTTTCTCGTTTGGGTTATTGAAACATAGTTTAACACTGCATACTACACACAATTTTATCTTCCGTTATGAACGATACGCAAGTATTTTGATGTATTCGTATACTGCACTTGTAAAGTAGGTTTGTCGAGCGAGGAATAATGTTCTCATTTTCGGTACAAAGTGTTCTTCTGTGTAACTTTAAAACAGAGCTGTGAGTATATTCCTACACTGCTGAATACACCGAGCCATCCAGTTTTACTACAAAATGATTATTGGCATTAATTTTAGAATACGCTAATTAATCATTCACCCAGTTTCAGTTCAAGCACTTTACTTGCTCATTAATGGGTTTATTCGCACTTTATAATAATACGAGAGATTCCATGAGACGTATACCAGAAATACTGGAGAGTGTCGTAAGCCCTGGGGCGGGAAATAAACAGGCACTTTATTGACTCCAATACCGGGTGATGACCCTTGTCCGTCTCCTTGATCTTCCTTCGCCCGCCCGCTTTAGGACTCTCCAAAGAGAGAGGAACATTTACGAAAATGTTTCCGCCCGAAGGAGTCTCAAAGCGCTTGTCTACAGAGATCATTTTAGTTATGGTCGTCTCCTCACACTCGCGACGGCCTTCCTTCCTTCCTCTCAAGTAGTCTCAAATAAAATGGAATGGAATGAATGAAGAGACCATCTGATAAGACGTCTCTACTTATTCAAGTATTCACAATAGAGTAAGAAGACTTTTAGCAACTCCTTTGGTCTTTCTTTACATATTCATTGGAAATTCTATGCGACACTTGAACGTGCGTCGATGTTTCAATAGTAAAATTGTCTTTAAATATGAGCTTAGCACGAGTGACGTCACAACTCTGGCTGCAGCAATTAGGTGACAATGTTCGTATATTCTACTTTAACCCATTGAACTGCAATTTTTCTTGAAAATAAATATACATTGATTGCAATTTAATCTGACTTAAAAGAGATCACTTTTGCTACAGCAAGTTAACACACTGAAACACAGTTCACATTCTAACAATAGTTCAACACAGTGTGGTAGATCTTAAAACACTCATATACATGCAGTGCCACCTTACACTTATCACATTCATAGCGGGATTCACCCCTGTTCTTTCCCTTGTGATTTTTTCCTCTGCAGTCATAGCAGACCTCACAAGAAAAGCCACAGTGAGAAGATGAAGACATTTTGGGAGAAGGAAAAGTCAACGACATCAGCTAAATAAGTTCAATTGCGCTCATTAGTTGGGCATAAGGAAATAATAATAATAATAATAATAATAATAATAATAATAATAATAATAATAATAATAATAAATAATAATAATAATAATAAATACAAGACTGACAAACCGGATCAATACCTTCTTTCAGCAGAAGAAAAACTATGGGCCTTGGAGAACTGAACTCTGTGGTAGCAAGAAGATTACACCACATATTATTTGGTACATTGTCTGTTTGTGTACACGTTCAGTTTTCTAGGTTATGCACACGCCCACCTGCGTTCCCGTCTTCATTTTCCTCAATAATGTCATCTAATTCTACGGAATTACTACTGCTAACGTCACTTGAAGGTAATTCGGTATCACTTTCATCGGAAAAACCGTCACTGACATCGCTTTCCTCCAAAAAACGTAATATTCGAGCTTCATCCGACTCGGCCATGACGTTGACTTTACCTTCACTAAAGCTGCAATTTACTCGATCGTATTTAGACACTTTGGCGGCGAAATACGTAGCTGAAGGGCAAAGATAGCTGAAATACGATTACCAACATCTCGTAGACATGTTGGGATTGCAAAGAAATATCGATATGTATCCTTGGAAACCTCAACAAAGCAGTAAAGAGGCTGGACGGAAATTTCCGTCATTGCATTTATGGCAATCCGCGGACAATGACGGAAATTTCCGTCATTGCAAGGCAATGGGTTAATTTCATGTGATTGCGTCTAACATGTACGTGAATGTCGAATGTCGAACGGCCTTCTGTGGTGACGTGACACATTCTGCAATATATTCACATTTCGAAGCACAGGTAACACACAACAGCACGGTGGCGTATCACAAACACACGCATTGCAGTGCCGATAGATGCAGAGTGGGTCTCGGTCCACAAGTGGCCCCGGCTGGTGCGTGGTCCAACAGCTCTGCACTTCACTGGCCAACCGAGCAGAGGGATCTACGCCTCTGCATTCGGAAGACGGCCCCAACCGTCGACTGTCCTGAGAATGGCTTTCCGTGGTTTTCCATTCTCCTGCACTAACGCGAAAGCCGGGACAGTGCCTAGTATAGGCCACGGTCGCCAACTCCCTCACCTTCCCCGAGCATCTCCTTCACCGTAACAAATCCCCTGGCCTGAGAGACGGCGTCACCGTCTAAGAGGCCCGCCTCCCCCTTCAGGAGAGGAATGAAAACATCTTAGTAGTAGTAGTAGTAGTAATATCGCAGCTTCGTAGGTATTTGAAATGTCCATCCAGGGTGTTTGCAACCTAAAGTAGAAACTTAGTTCATAAAATATCATTCTGGTTATGTGATTTGGCAACCGTCTGGAAATGTTATCCACGCGGACGGAAAGTTCGAGGCTGCTCCAAAACGAGTGAAGAAATATTCTTTTCTCTCTGTTCCCCATTCAGTTTCCCCTCGACATTTTCTCCACATCATTTATTAAATCCACATCTCTTCCCCGGCAGTGGCTCCTTTAATTGTTTATAAAATTGACGTTAAATTACTTGCAGTCTTAGTTTGTTATTCTTGATGCGAAATGTAATTCAGCTCGGCGCTCCGCTACTCTTGTTTTTGTTTCATCAGCTCTTGTTTTTCTTAACCATTGTTCGAATCACAATGTGTTTAGTTTAACTGTATAATGGACACAATTGAACGTCGTCGCTCCCTCGCTCGCTACACTTCTCCAGTTATATACAACTGCGCACCATCCTCTATTAACACTAATCAGAACGAAAAATAGAAGCGTCCCACCCTTGGAAGAATGAAGGTATCTTCAAAAGAAAAGGAAGTGCCACGAAGGATGTTAAACTTGAAGACTCCCAGGTCTCGCAAACCTAATACCGTCAGGGTCGGATGGAGGGGGATAAAAGCAATCAGGATGTAACAAGTAGCAGTAATGTAAGAATCAGCTGCGGAGCCCGTGGTCGCCAGCACACTGCTCCTGGTTGAGAGCCTTGAAATCCATCTTCAGTCGCCTCTTACGACCGGCAGGGGACATCGTGGATGCATTCAACTTCTTCCACCCACAGGGCGGCCCTTGCCTCGACTTCAATTCCCGACCAGGTCAGAGATTTTTACTCGGATCTGAGGGCTGATTTGTGGTCTACTCACTTCTACGTGATCGTAAGATAACGGCTTGGTAAGCCGAGATCCATCAGGGCTGTAGCGCCGGGGTTTAAAAACGTAGAGAATGTAGCTTAAATACATTCAGTAGGGTTACAGTGGAGTGCCTGCCTTCAAATCCCAATATCGTGGCAGAGGTGGTCGCATTTATGAAGGGCAGAGAAATTCTTACAATTTGTTTTACGTTGCACCGACACAGGGAGGTCGTATGGAGACGATGGTGTATGAAAGGGCTGGGAGTGAGAAGGAAGTGGCCATGCCCGTAATTAAGGTACAGCTCCAGCATTTTCCTGGTGTGAAAATTGGAAACCACAGAAAACCATCTTCAGGCCTGCCGACAGTAAGATTCGAGCCCACTATGTCCCGAATGCAAGCTCACAGCTGTGCGACCCTAACCGCACGGCCAACTCGCTCGGTAAGGTGGAAACATTTCATTCGGCACTAATATCGTACGATGTCGGCGTGTTAAAGTTCTCATTACGTGTTTACCAGCCGTAGATTGCCCAACAGGGTTCCGTTTCTCTGCATAATGAAAGTGGTCATTATACATTTTGCAAGTTTTCCTCGCAATATTTTGGCATTTAAATATTTAAAATTGTCAGGCTGAGTGGCTCAGACGGTTGAGGCACTGGCCTTTTGACCCCAACTTGGCAGGTTCAATCCTGACTCAGTCCAGTGATATTTGAAGGTGCTATAATACGTTAGCCTCGTGTCGGTAGATTTACTGGTACATAAAATAACTCCTCCGGGACAAAATTCCGGCACCTTGGTGTCTTCGAAACCGTAAAAGTAGTTTAGTGGGACGTAAAGAATAACATCGTTATTAAATAATTTAAATTTGCTCTAGAGTTTATTGTTCTTCAGAAATGTTTATATAAATATTTTTAAAATGACACTTTCGAAAATCTGTGAGGGGTGGGGGTAAAGGTGCTGCCATATTTACAGTAAATGAACATTTAAAATACACTTTTGTTGCACGAACATACAGATATATTACATAATTTGGGATTCAATAAAGTTTCGTCTGTTCAAAGAAGTGGTGAGTTGTTGATGACCTTTCTCGTCTGAGTGCCATTAAGATTGTGAAGCGTCACTGTTCTCCTTGGGGATATTATTACGAAATCTGGGGTGAGCGTTCCACCTCCACTTTCGAAATGTGGCATGTGATTTCTGTGTATTGAATGGAAGATTTGATCGATGGCATCATCTGCAAGAATTCAGCATTTTCGCAACAGGCATTGCATTGTTTGATGTAAATGAACCGCGCATGTTCATTAGATTTGCAGTGTTTCTAATCCATACGGTTATTATTATTATTATATATTACAAGGTGAAAGTGACCCCTGTCCTGGGTTCGGCCAATTACCAGACTAATTTAAACTCTTGCGTTGCGTTGCACTCTCGTTGTTCCACGGCGAAATGAGTAACGCGCCTGTAGGCTAGGCCACCGTAATAACATCAGCGTACCCTGGGGCACCCGTGCGCTGTCAGGGACATCCTGTTTATCCCCCCTCCCCTCCCCTTCAACTAATTAATTCACACCTCAGGGCCATTTGGAGAGATGGTTGGTTCTCATTTTGATTTGCTACCCCCTCCCCCTTCGCGTGCTCTATTCATTCCGCGCACTCATCCAAATAAATATAATGATCAACTTACACTGAAAGGCAGAAGCTTGTCAAGCATACATCTAATAAATATATATATTAAAATACACCCTTCTCCCTCTAATTTTCATAATATTATTAACTCGTGCAGATATAATTACTTCGCAATTCTCGGCGAACGAGTAGACTGTCGTGAAATAACGAGATGTCTTTCTTTGTCGTAGTGTGCTTATTAGTAGAATTACAGCATATTTTCAGGATATTGCTGGCTAAAAGTGCAGCTCTTATAAAAATGTATAATAATACCTCTCCTTCGAATAGAATGCCACATTCATTTAGACTACACGCATCGCCTGTCCTGAGAGCCGATAGTATGTATGTATTTATTTAATTAATTTCTTCGAAAACCATAAAAAAGTAGTTAGACGTAAAGCCAATAACATTTATTTATTTATTTATTTATTTATTTATTTATTTATTTATTTAATAAAATTCCCATGGAGCAACAGCCCCGAAGGGCCATAGACTTCAGCCCGAAGGCCTGCAGAATAGGAGGTAGCGTGTGGTCAGCACGACGAATCCTCTCGACCTTATTCTTTGTTTTCTAGACAGGGATTATTTATTAAGGGTTGTTAAGGTGAAACAGACTGGTGTTATAACTTAAAAAAGGGCAGCATCCTGACGAGTGTGCTTACGGATAATGACTCGCACTGGACAGGTTCCTCTGTCTGTTTTCGCCGCTATGAAGTAGACCGGTGTGGGCAGATGACCAAAAAAGCCCCCTCATGTCAGCATACCTGAAGAGGGCGCACTTTTGGTCATCCCTAAAACAAGCCGCAGCGCTATGGAATGAGCCCGCTTAAAGAAATGGAACAGGCGGGCTCCACGAGAGAGAAAGAGAGATTTCTTACGGGGAAAAAAATAAAATAAAGGAAAAGAGACGTCTTATCCGAAAGGTGGAGGTGGGATGAAGCCCGTATAAATAATGACGGCGTACTACAGGGGTTCAATGTTTAGAAGGTTGCGAGAGACGAAAGAAAAAGGTGAAATTCGCCCTTCTTCTTCCTCTGCCTTCTCCTACAACGTTTTAAAGGAGAAAAATCTTACGACTTACGGAAATGCGGCATTTGTAATATATCACACGTCTACTAACTCCCCCAACTCAGAAATATGAGCGCGATTCCTCTGCCACAAACTGCATTAACATTTATATGAAAGTCTGTGACGTGATTATTACCTTAGTAGGTACAGGTACAGTGTGTTCAGTAGAAGCTGGGTCAGTGGTACACTGTTGGCCTCCGGGTTCAAACCCGGCAGAAGTGGTCCGATTTTTGAAGGGCGGAAATAAGTACAGTCCATGTCCGATGCTTCCTGTGTTAACACCACACAGTTAATTAAAACTTATTATTACAGCAGTAGGGCTTGGCAGACTTTGTGGTGTGTTCATCACTGTTTGCTATCACAAATCCAAGAACAGTCAGCGGCGTAGTTCCAGTTGGCAAGTCGTCCCATTATGATTGGGAAGACAGTTTCATCTGCATTCCCAAAGATGATGTCTTTCAGCCATTCATCACAGGGACTGACCTCAGTCAAGTCAAGGATCAAACCGAGAAATTAAAGTAGTAAAACTTGATCTAGCCCATAACAAAAGACTGTGCCATAGATGGATGTGGCTATTGATAGCATAGCTGAAACTGGCCTCACATAGAAAAAAGGTTTTAGTTAAATACTTGCAAATGTAAAATAAATGTAACTACAATTAATATATTGTAATTAATAACTTGTTCACTGCAATGTAGAGTATAGTAAATGAGATTGAATCAAGGTGCAGTGAGCTTGCAGTTGCGATCAACACATTCTGTAGAAACAAGTCTGCTCCCGGAGGAGTGAGTCTGTTTCCAGTCCAAGATTGCTGTACGGGACTGGAAGTTGGGTGGACTCGGATGAGATGGTAATTGTTGTTTAAAGGGACCTAACATGTAGTCATTGGCCCCTCAGAATATCTTATTCCTGAGTTCGAAGCTCCAGACATGAAAGTAGCGACAATGGCCGCTGGTACATACAGGTGGGAACAATGGCAGAGGGTATTCTGAATGAGGCGATAAAGGCTAAGTTAGGAATGAACTCAACTGATGAAGCTGTATGCATAAGCCGACTTCCGTAGTGAGGTCATGTGTGTTGCCTAGAATGATGATAGATTCGGTCATGGGGTAAAAGGAGTAGAGGGAAACCAAGACGACAACGGTTAGATTCGGTTTCTAATTATTTATACAACTAAACGAGGCCACAGAGCTAGTTGGAAACGGAAGATTTTGGAGGAGCTTAGTAAATTCATAGAGGTTTGCAGAATGAACGCTGAATGGCCTAACAGTCTATAATGAAGACGTAATGTATGTGGATAAAACAGCCGCCACTGCAGTCATTGTCCGTCTGTGCCTCCACCTACCAATTCGTTCCGAAAACGTGGCGCGTTCTTATTAATGGCTGGGGCTCTACTCAGGATGAAGGCGCACAAACGTCCAATAGGCAATGGACATGCAGGCCATTCAGCAATAAGGCTCTAAAAGTGATCGTGTCATCTTCTTGCTAGCCTTTTCTCGATCATTTGGGATACAGGATGGTCCTTGTGACGCCGCTACAATCCCCAACACGCCCGGGAAGTACAGCAGTTTAACGTATGGTTCAAGAGTTACAGGGGTGTGCAGTGACGTGCACGTTGATTGGTTGAATCCCTCCTTCTCTGAACATTTGAACTTATCGAGTTGTAATTGAAACATAAAGCACTGAATGATGAACTGCTGTAGATGTCGTACTAGTTAATGTCAACATGTACAAATGAACGATCTGTTTTAACATTACGCCGTCTAATACAAGGTTAACAGATGTGACCGAGCGGTTTGAGTCTCGTAGCTGTGATCTTGTGGGCTCGAATAGCCCTAAAGATGGTTTTCTCACCAGGCCGTACACGCTTTCTTCCCAGTCCTAGCCTCTCCTGGCACATTGTCGTCAAAAGACCTAATACCGGGTGAGTTGGCCGTGCGGTTAGGAGCGCGCAGCTATGCGCTTGCATCCGGGAGATAGTGGGTTCGTACCTCACTGTCGCCAGCTCTGAAGATGGTTTTCCGTGGTTTCCTATTTTCACACCAGGCAAATGCTGGGGCTGTACCTTAATTAAGGCCACGGCCGCTTCCTTCCCATTCCTAGGCCTTTACTATCCCATCTTCGCCATAAATCCTATCTGTGTCGGGGCGACGTAAAACAAATAGGTAAAAACCTAATGGAGTCGGTGCAGCGGAACTAATGAAGAGATGGACATTGCATTGCGATTCCGAGCTTCGGCGACGAAGTACCGGCACTTTTTGAAAGCATCTGTATTCAGCACAATAATAGACATATTGGAATAGAGCAACATCCATCGAGTGTGAAATCACCGTCATGTATTCTTCGTTAATATCAGTAACTTTCACCGGGCAAGTTGGCCGCGTGGTTAGGGCTGCCCAGCTGTGAGCTTGCATTCGGGAGATAGTGGGTTCGAGCTCCACTGTCGGCAGCCCTGAAAATGGTTCTCCAGGCAAATGCTGGGGCTGTACGTTATCGCCACGACCGGTTCCTTCCCACTCCTAGGCCTTTCCTATGCCATCGTCACCGTATGAGCTATCTGTGTCGGTGCGACGTAAAGCACCACCAGTCCTCTCGGCCGTCAGTTAGCTCCTCAGTCGTTCTCATATAGGCTGAGTGTACGTCGAAACAGCCCTCACATCCAGGTAAAAATAATCCTTGGCCTGGCCGAGAATCGAACCCGAAGTGTCCGTGTAAGAGACAGGTGGGGCCAACATAGCGCGTTTCAAACTTCCAGTAATTCAAACAATTTATTTTTAATAGTTTGTACGTTAGTAACGCTGAGCTGTAGCACGAAACGTAACTAAAATACCAGTAGAGTCCATTTACTCCCCGTTACGAAATTCTGTGTGCGCCTCTGGTGGTATTGTACAGTTTAAGCGACACCATGCCGAGTGAAAACGCACTTTTTTCATGAATTTGGGAACACTCTGGTGAAGGCGGACGTGTCCGCACATTTCGTTCGAGAGACAGACAGGGACTACAAGGACCTGGATCCCGCCCCCTCACTACGCACAGAGCAGATTGGTTCTGTGATTCATCCGCTCACTTTGGAGAGAAAATACATTTCATGGCAATGCTACCGCAGCGCTTTGTACCCCGACCGCAGGCGTTGTCGGTGCAACAACACCCCTTAGACCAAGATCTATAGCAGCTGTTTTAGGAATCATTTACGAGAAGATTTGTCTTATTTAAACGTTAGAAGAATGCAGGGAATGTACCTTTTTTTTATTACTGCAGTCATCTGTTCGTTGAGCTTTTCCTATGCTTAAGTACCGGTATTTAGTGAGTGCAGCTGTTCCTTAACGAGTGTAACTTAGGAGAGGTTGCTTTAAAAAGAAGGGACGTCCTCTACGAGGAGACTACATCAAGGGTATCGTGGATGCCCAACCACAGTCGTCCTCGTTTCCCTCCCATGATCAGGTGTTTGTCAATTCAGAACATGTGACTGTCTTCCTGCTTTTTGCGAGGGTCAAGGCTTCGCATCAATCCCGGGCACGATGACTGACGTGGTCTGTGCAGCGCATCTTCAGTATTCTGCAAATCACAAACACATTTCAGAGCCCTCAAGTACGTTCTTTGGCGAAGCTTTTAGTTTCCATTCTTGGACAGTACGACGAATATCAGGACGGTAATCTTTAAAGGAATAGAAGACAGACAGTGCAAGCATCATGTCTGGGAAGTACTTCCTTTCAATACGTGGTTGTAGACCTTCTGCGAAACTTGTGAAACTGGTGGTGAGAGCGGAATAGCTAGCGGGATACTGACAGACGGAAAGGCGTCTCAACTCCACAGGCAGAACGTGACATTCGTCCTAAATAGGCCTCCTTAAAACACATTGCCTCTTCCAATTTCTTATTTCTAATTTGGCAACGTGTTTTATCAACCGCGCCATTTTAGCTTTGGAAATGCTGATTTTTACAATACCGTAAGCATCGCAAGTTATTCGATACTTTGTTTCCTTATAGTTGGATTCAGTTGAATTCTTCCGGTGCTATTGAGGAAGAAATTCGAAAACGTTGGTGGGTGGTGGGAGAACTAGTGCTGATAGTCATAGGATGTGAACGAAGTATATAAACCACTGACTGTGTTGAAACGTTCAGCCTTCTTATTTGTCTGATGTTACAAGAGATGAAGGAAGACCACATGTATTTTACAGCTACCGAAAATATTTCCTACAAGCGAAAACTGTGTTTTATGTGCTTGTGCGTAAAATGGAAGGTAATGTTGAAGACACACACCCTGTCCTAATTTATGTCATGTTCGCCACCAAATATTGTAAAGAGCTGTTCCCTGGAACAATCAATAAATTCCATAGACAACCGGTTCGAGAAGAACTAGTACCATCGTATTAATGGGCCCATGGGAGTTATAGACCGGTCGGCGATGTGTTTGTTTCTTGTCCTCGTAATGCGTAACCCAGGAAGTGGAAGAGGACTAGCTCGCGCAGCATATAGACTTCAGGTTGCGCTGTTTGGGTCTTGCAGCTATCATCTTGCTTTCTGAGGGTAGTCGACAGCCCTGTCCGTGTTTTACCATTGTAACATCAAGCAAATGCTCAGGCTGTACCTTAATTAAGGCCACTTTCTTCCCACTCTTATCCCGTCGTCGCTAGAGGACTATCTGTGTCGGTGTGTCGTAAAGAGGATTGTAAAAAATATTAAAAAATACCTTTTAGTAAAGAAACTATGTTTCTGCCCTTTCATTTAAGATGTTTAAGGCATCATCATGTAGAAGGATGTTCTCGGAATTGTATGCTGTAATATCACAATCGTACACTGTGTACCCATCCAGCGGAGATATGCGTTACATGTCATGGTATTGTTGCTAAGTTTCTCTTCTTTTTACACCTCGGTCCAGTTTCATTCCTTTTCTTCTCATTCTTCAAGTAATCGCTTCTTCACAATCCTCCCGATCAGTGCCGGATTTTTACCACTAAGTCCGTTACCATGATAACTGAACAATCAATGAAGTACGCCATTGGTGCAAAATTAAATTCGTCAACATATATGATTAGGCTATAGCCCATACGGCAAGAATGTATCCGGTATAACGGATTGGAAATAAATATTTTATATAAAAATATGTACACTTTTCATATTGAACTAATATTTCCGGAAATATTTGGGAGTTTGTGAAAAATGTAATAATGGCGAGTATCTCCTTTATTATTCCTCGTAGGGTAAAAAACGGGAAGTTACATTTTACACAACTTGTATGATGTACAATTTCTCGATAAAAATATAGATTGTCTAGTGCAAAGCCCGGCCATAAATACGTTTTTCGAAACATTACGTTAAGCCGTTTTCCCGTGATGTAACAAACCTGAGGCGTGTCCCAGTTTTGAGCTGCTTGTTCACTAAAAGTTCAAGTTCTATTGTTAAAGAGTTGAAGACCAGAAGCTCCACGGCATTGATAAGCAGTTAACTGAAGGTGTGGAGAGACTAAGTTGTTTATTTGCTCCGCGCTGACATTGTAAACATCACTCGGAGATGTGGAAATAAACTCTCCCCTCTGTTTCCGGCTCCCAAGTGCTGTCTATCTCTCAGAGTTCCCAACAGTGTGGACACCCGCGAACACTACATGTCTCCAGCGAGGCGAAATATTAGACCTGCCAGTACGTGCCGGGAAATCGCGCGAAGTCTTCGCGGCAGTGGTTCGACATTCATTACAACAAAATTCCTATACGGGAGCAGGTGAGCTGTGTCGTATGTAGGGGCTTCACGATTTGAGGCACTGAAGTTGCATCTGACAGGAAGTGTCCCAAGTTTCTTTTAAACAAGCTAACTAAGTACTTATGATTATGAATTCACCCTTCATACCGAACTTCACTTACTGCAAGACATTCAATCACATAGACTGCATATACAGGGTGTTTCCGTAAGGAGATATTAGGTATACAATCACATTATTGTGTACTTTTTAAACTTACATTAGTTAACTGCAAATACCATCATTGACACAATGAAATGAAATGTCGTATGGCTTTTAGTGCCGGGATATCCCAGGAAGGGTTCGGCTCGCCAGGTGCAGGTCTTTCTATTTGACACCCGTAGGTGACCTGCGCGTCGTGATGAGGATGAAATGATGATGAAGACAACACATACACCCAGCCCCCGTGCCATTGGAATTAACCAATTAAGGTTAAAATCCCCGACCCGGCCGGGAATCGAACCCGGGACCCTCTGAACCGAAGGCCAGTACGCTGACCGTTCAGCCAACGAGTCGGACGATTGACACAATGAACGTGCCATTTTCACTGTATCTTACAAAATGTGCTCAAACTGACGGCCATGCGTGATTCATAAGACGTTCTGTCATGGGACGATGTAAATACGATACAACAGAACCACCTTATGGACAGGTGAAGTAAACAAAACCTGCATCACGACGTCCTCCTTGTTTCCTTGCCGGAAATAATGAATGTACATGTAAATAAACAGCACAGTACGAGTAAACTCGTACGCATAAGCTGGGAAAGAGTAATGGTAGACAAGTTTACTTCCATATCTCCTTAAGCCAACTTCTCCGACCGCAGGTTCCCTACTTCAAATTGTTCAGTGGAGCATTCTCTGTGTCCTGTTAAATTTTTGCACGCCCTTACGGAAACACCCTGCATATCGTACAGCAGTTCAAGAAAACCGAGAAGAGGTAAGTCTAGAATGAATAAGAAACAGTTCTCGCGGAAGCAAATGCTTTATTTTCAACAACAAATGGCAGGTCATCAGTTTATTAAGACTACCGCTATTAAGCACATTGCGATATCATATACTGTATGAGACAGTGCCCACGAGTTTCAAAGTTCGATTAACATTTAATGGTAGAAACTATTCACTAACATTCATACTACACATGCCATGTGTTGCATGCTCTCAACAGATTCAACAACACTAATCCCTTAAAGCCCAGGCACACATGTCTGGGGAAGGAGATTTTTGGTACCACAGTCATTGCCATCACGAACTTTTCTGCTATGCCCGTCCTCGGGCATAACTCTTAGCCAAAAATCACACGGCGTCAAGTCAGGGCTCTGAAGAGGCCACCCCGGTGGTCCACCATGACCTATCAATCTGCCTGGAAATGTGCAGTCGATATTAAGACGGGTATAGTGTGGAGGTGCAAATACTCCGCCAGTCGGACGTGTAGTGAAGGAACGTCCGACTTCACTGCTGTGGTGTCGAAAAAAGTAGGGCCCAATTACACCAGCGACGGTCACATTCACCTTTGTCGGGTTATATAGACCTGCCTTCCCCAGAAGATAGTGTTATGACGTTAACATGTCCAGCTTCATAGATGAATGTCATCAAATATCTAATGTCTGGCTGAATATCCGTCATTTCGATAGCTGTTAAAAGCTTGCGCGGATTGAGTGTGATACGTTCGCATCCCGAAGTTCTTTTTGAAGATTCACCACACTGTAGGTTGCGGAATCCCTGTTTTCAAACTGCACTGTGTGGTTGATTTGCATAGACCCTTCAACAGGAATTGCTGCGCAAAGGCAATATTGTAGTCGCTTCGACCTGTCTGGGTCGTCCCGAATTTCCTGGGTAGTTGTCCGCTATCGCTCCGTTCTCAACAAACAGATGTTATAAACCGTTAAACGTTGTGCAAACTTTTGTCGGACTACAGTTGGCGAACCATACATTTCACCAAGCTTGCAACCACTTTCGTTTGCTCCATTAGTCTGTCGCCGATGGCCTACGTCTATCTACAAGGGAATATTAAGATAAAAATCGATATTTTGATACTTTTGGTGATTTTTTAATGACTGAAATTGAAAGGAGTTTTTTTAATTTTTTTTTTTGCTACGGGCTTTACGTCGCACCTACACAGATAGGTCTTATGGCGACGATGGGAGAGGAGGGGCCTAGGAGTTGGAAGGAAACGGCCGTGGCCTTAATTAAGGTACAGCCCCAGCATTTGCCTGGTGTGAAAATGGGAAACCACGGAAAACCATCTTCAGGGCTGCCGACAGTGGGATTCGAACCCACGATCTCCCGGATGCAATTGAAAGGATTGAGTTTCTTTTTTTTTTTCTTGTCCCGAAGTTATTCCACTGAATTCAAACAGTTTATCACTGTAATGATGCTTTGTTTGCCAATTGTAATTTTACATTTAAATCCCATTTTTTCCCATAACATTCTGCCAAATGCGACAAAATTTGTATGGTATTTGTATCACAGCTATATTAAGAAACCTGCGTATGGAATTTTTGATTTCAGAATTTTTCAAGTAGTACGAATTTTTAAGTCCAAAATTTTAGAACATAAAAATTGCACAAAATTTAGTACGATATATCTCCTTATATAAATTATGTACAGATAAATCGATGCGTAGTGTTTTAAAAGAAGTATTATCTACCTAATTACGAATTTACATTAACATGTTAATTAAATTTCATGAAAAATTGAGTTAAAAGTTTCAAAAAATATTTTGGAAAAACTATTAATTGTATACGAAAGAAATGTTCGTGATATCTCTACTTTTATGTAAGTGACATTCCCACAAAGTTTCGTGAAAATCCATGGATTAGGTTAAAAATATATTTTTTATCTCCGGAGTGTCGCCTTGAGATAGTGAATACATGGTTTTTACTATCAACTGTTAATATAATTTTGAATAACCTTGCAATAGTGACTTGCACAAATATTTGGACCATGAAATTTATCGGTGTTTACGTTAGTCGACACACTCATTGTATACATGTTCGTAATTACTCTTAATTAATATAGCATGTTCTTATAAATAAAGAAATACAATTAATTAATGTTGGCACACGTTAATTTTAGAGAACCACAAGACGCAACTTACGCACCCTCGACATGAACATAAGAACAACTTTCAATCCTCTCATTAAACATATGATGCAAATTATGTACCGTCTAAATAAATACAGGATTCAATGTACGTAGCCTCGAAGTAAACATAGGAAGAGACTTTCGAGATATTTTACACGAGGACGCAGCTTATTTTCCCGGAAAATTATAATATTATTAATATAATATCTATATATTAAAAAAATATGTAAACTAAAGTCAGTCACTCCGGACATTCTATCCGGTCGATTTCCTTAATTTTTGTTTTAACTTAAAGGTATGCATGCACAAATTTGTCATCGGGTACTATAAATCACTTAACTTCCTCCTTCCTCAAATTATTTCATTTTTTCAATTGTTTGTATCTTTGAAGCAATCATATCTTTGGTTGTAACTGAGGTACGGAGTTCGTTTTGGCCTAAGAACACTCAGTGGATCAGGTTCTTTCATTTCAGCTCTTAACTATTCAAATTGGTTCATTCTAAGCAAAGTTATGAGTGCACATTAAATTTGACGTCTCATTTCTTCAACATTTTTTCTCATTGAACCAATCATATCTTTCGTTCTAATTGGGGTACACAGTTCGTTTTGGTCTAAAATCGCTCAGTAGATCAAGCGCTTTCTTTTGAGGTAATAACTACTTACATTGATAGATTATGAGAATAGTTATGAATGAGTACATTTGTCTCCATGACGAAGATCTTTGAGGGACGTTTTAATAGTTCGGCGCGTAGTGTTGTTCCAAGGAACGTTTAATTCAATTTCTTTGTGTAATGTATTTTCAAGTGTTTTCTTGACACAATATTACATTCTATTACCGCAGCAGAGTATGTGCTTTATTTTATTAAGTCGGAACTTTGCAAATACATCCGTGAGGATAGTAACGAACAACACCATACATTGTACATTGCGGGCGGAGCCAGCGGGAAACTGCTAGTATATTATTATTTTTATTATTGGCTGGCGAATCGATGGTGTGCATCCTACATTACGGAGCCTGCGCCTTGACCACTACGCTACAAGAAAGCTTCTCTGAATCCTTTCATATAACTGGAGTTTGAAAACTGAAACGTTAAAATTCTTATTTAGCTCGTGAAAGCTGGATAAAATCGGTGCATAGATTCCAACTATCAGATCTGTCAGGCCGATATAAATGTAGCCCACTCTCATTTGGTATTAATTTAGCCTATTTTTGAAAAAAAAAATAGATTCCATTTGAGGTTGGGTAGAAAAGAGGATTTTTTTTTTTTGAGGACATGATACTTGGAGGAGAAACGATGAATTCAGAAAAAGGAGAAGAGGAAATGCGGGGATAAAGAGGAACGAGTAAAGTGAGGTGGAGGGCAGAAATATGATGGGATTACTGGGGAAAATGGAGCGGGCAGAAATGATTAGACTGGGTTAAGGGCAGAAGGGAGAAGAAATCCCTAAGATGGCCAGGAACAGGAAGGGAAGGAAATCTTCCCGTCGCCTCAGGTCAGTAAAGATTCGCTAGGGTCAGAAGGAGAAGATAAGGGGAGAATAAACCTCCAATCTTGTGTATTCCTTCCCCGCCACCGAGCACCAAGAGCAGAGTTTCTAAATGACGTATTTCATGCTCAGTGGAGAATAAAGCGCGTTACTTTGATGGATTTTTTATTGCATTATACTTGCATGGCTTAGATTTCGTGTCACTGGCTGCCCTCGCAAGTCGTCCTCTTGTCCAAGAATATGTAGCTGGTGGAACTGACCGTGTTAGACTTCAGTATATGGTGTTAGCAATAGTTCAAATAACGGTCAGTGCTTGTTCGAAGTAAGTAAGCAATCAGCGAGGAGACGTTATCACCCCGGACGGAAAGAGGAGCACTTTGATGCTGCATATCGCAAGAATGGGCTGGGGATGTGGAAATGAAAACCACGATCGGCATACATCGTGTGTGCTGCTGTACGGTGTTTAAAGAGGAACAAGAAGCTTGACGAGCCTTGTATGTTCACAAGATTGATTGATTGATTGATTGATTGATTGATTGATTGATTGATTGATTGATTGATTAAAGTCAGAAGACCATTGGTTTGATCTCCGTCGAGGTGGTTGTATGGTAAAAATTCTTGACACACTGTTAGTCGTTGGCAGGTTAAATACTTACGGGAGCGCAGTCAATGTCGGTCCGAAAACATTATTACTCGGCCTCAGAAGCCATCTAGTCGCGTTTTGATTTCCTTCCTAGATAGTAGTGTAATCGGAACGTCAGATTGGCTGCCAATTCTGGTCTACAGTTCCATCAGATGAGATCGTGTTTTAAAGTAATTATTATCCCGTTGTTTCCCTGCATGAACTCGATCTTGTTGGCAAAATCATTTTAACACGAGTTCTTCCATTATTTGTGTACTGAGGCGAAAGCTGTACATCAAACTACAGTTGTTAGAGTAGTTTGAGAAGCTCATTTTATCAGTATAAGGGAGCAGATGACCACTAGTTTTACTTGAGAGATGTTAATACAACGAGGCAGCCATCTTCCCTTAACAATCAAAGGGAAACATCAAAGAGGTTCGACCCATGGAGGCAAAAGTAGAAACTATGCCAGACTCAGCTAGGCGCCCCGTGGTCGTCAAGGCATGCTTACAAATTTAGAGCTCTTTTAGTTGCCTGTTTTGACAGGTAGTTAAGATCTGCCTCTTCCACACTAGCTCGAGGTGAACGCTATTTAAGAGTATGAATATCCCCATAAACTCAGTCCAGTGTGACGGCCTCCGGATCCTCAGATCGCGGGTTCAAATCCGGCAGAGGTAGTCTCATTTTGCAAGCGCGGACAAAAATTCATGCGACACTCGATATCATAAAAGATCTCTGGTGATACATTTCATGTTAACCCGGAAGAAATCATTAAAACTCAGCCGTAGACGCCCAGGAGAGATTCGGTTTGCTCTGCCACCTAGTGGGCGTGGAATAAAACGCATTTTGAGGAGCAGGCAGCCATCACGGTAACTGAAGCTATACGGTCATTCGCATTCTGTATACAAAGGATTAGCTGCAATCACCACGACAGTACAGGTTGTCAGTTAAGTACCGCGTATCGATTGCTTGTCAAGTCTTCACTGAAGAGGCTGTTTGAATCCTCAAAATGATTCATTGACGGTTATAGGAAAACTGCAAAAACCGATGGTGGCGCCGCGTCCAGTCTACTGTTACTAACAAAGACAACAACAAGAAGAACAGCAGCAGCAATAATGACGAGAGATGAGGTAGCCTGATCCGGCTGAGTCAATGTGTGCCACAGCCTGCATAGTTATTGCAGCAGGGCCGGCAGGCACGAACTGACAGTTCTCCGTTCCTGAGAAACAGCTGTTCCGAGCGCTAGTCCAGGGGTGTACATTACAAGTTCAAAACTACGGTATTTTCTACAGTACTTCCTTATTATCAGAACATACGTAATGAATTATGTTCAACGTGGCGTTTGCACGAAAATAATCACTTTAAAGGTTACCATAATCAATAAAGTACCAAATTAAAGGCGTTCAGTTTGTTAGGGGCTTAACATGAACAGTTATGAGGCACGACAATGCAGAATACTATACCGCTACTCTATCACTTCTATGGCAAAACGTGATGTTTGTATTAACTTAAAAAAGGGGAAATGGTCTACGATAAAATTAGCATGTGCAATCGTGTTTATACAAAAGTGCAGTACACAAATACAAACACATACTAACAAATCACTGTGTTAATTGTTATGCCACAGGCTATATAGTTGCATGTTTCAACCAATACTTGTAGACCAAAACAGGTAACTGTAGCCTGTCGACGTGGGGAAGAAACTTTTCGCCTGCATGCACAGCGCGGGCACTGCACTTGCGGCGGGCAAGGTTTGCCACCCGTATTGTTGGCGCATTAGTCTGCACTCAGCACCACTCACACCTTAGCAGACACTTCAATGTAAACTACATTTTACCGTCACTTGTACCTAGAGTCGGATGAAAAAATAGTGCATCCATCAAGAAATAAAAACAGGCGGGCGGAGTCGATTGCTATTGTATTTCTGGATTTGCGTGCGCAAAGGATCATATAGAAAGAGTAGAATTAATGCAGAAGCTGGATCAGATTTGTGTGAATCTTGGCATTCTCATTCTCCCCAATGCTTGCAGCAATTGGTATCACACAAACTCTCACCAGATGTGTGTGACATGTTTGCCACAATAGCCTCGCGCTACCCCCTTGAGGCATGGGGCTGAAGGGTGTGGTGCCTTCTGGTTATGAGAGGGGACATGACGGAGAGTTTGCATCCTCTCTCTTCCCGAGGACGAGTGTAAAATATTATGTAATGTGTGTTTCTTGTTAAACTGCACTTGACATATCTCTGAGCCGTTCAGCGAGACGTTCTAACCAACCCGAGGGTGTGGTTTCCGGAAAGTCAACCCGGGACAAATATCTGTGATTACTTTTCACAAAATGGATCCAGAATAATAATAATAAGAAAAATAATAATAATAATAATAATAATAATAATAATAATAATAATAATAATAATAATAATTTCTTCCCAGACATATCGCCCCACGACAAATCGTCCAATCATCTCGCAAAGAAATCTCTCCTTACGAAGTCACCCGTGGCTAATGAAACTGGTACCAAACAGACAATTCCGACATATTACATGAAAACATGTTCTTTAGGAACGTGAAAATGCATGGTTACGTACATATTTTCTTGGTGAAAATGACATAAGAAGCCGACGAAGAGTTCGGGGATATAGAACACCTCCATTTCCTCCACGCGTTTGGAATTATTATGGTCGAAGAATGCAAGTATCGGTAAAACACACCCTAAGCCTCGCAAAACTAACACCTTCAGTGTCGGAAAAGAACAAGAGTTGACCAAAGGAGGTCACATAGGGACTGAAGTAACTGAAATCAATGTCACTGACGTACGCTCCCAAGTTGAGAGTCCCTGATGTTCCCATTTTAGTCAACTTTTACGACGAAGCACCGGATTCCTTGGCTTTCTCCACACGTCCGCTGTAGCATGAACTGTAAATGTTCCTTCTGTACGATCGGAGAGCGCAGAAAGAGAAAATGCCATTCACGAGGAATCGGCAAATAAAACATCAATCCAATCTTCTGTACACGTGTGTCCCAATTCGTTTGATCGGTCAGAAAGGAGCCTTTCTTAAAATTCAAGGCAGAGAGAGAGAACAAGTAGAAAGGGAGTATTTGCAGCCTTAAAAGTTTCGAAATGAACTTGGCAAGTCAATTATTTACCAGACGACAAGCAAAAGGCTTTCAGTAACGTGGAGAAACTTGTACAGTCCACAGCAAACTTTTTTACCTGCTGTTTAAATCTCCAGATCTCTTGTTTAAGGTCGTTTAACTTTCTCTTATGGCTCCCTTCGTGGATTAGAGGTAGTGTGTGGACCAGACAGGGTTAGTAGGCTCCATTTCGTACGATGGCACCATGTAAGAAATTTCTTGTTGTTTGGTCATCAGTCCCTCATATTAGATTAATGCAGCTATTCATGCCACCCTATACTGTGCTAACCTTTTCATTTCTACATCCTACGTCTACTATAATCTGTTTGTCATGTTCATATCTTGGTCTACCCCTACTATTCTTACCGCCTACACTTCCTTCAAAAAGTAACTGAACAAGTCCTCGGTGTTCTATCATTCTACATTTTCTTCTGGTCAATTGTTTTCAAATAGTTCTTGTCACACTGATTCTATTCAGTATCTCTTCATTCGTGATTCGATCTACCCAGTAGGCCTATTCTTCTGGAACCCCACATTTCAAAGGTTTCTATTTCGTTTCTAAGCTAGATATTGTCCATGTTCCACTTCCGTATAGTGCCATGCTCCAGACGAACGGCTTCAACAATATTCATCTACTTCCTTTAAAACTTCATTGCCTAATCTGGATCGCCTAACTTCGTTCGACTGCACTGTATTAAGTTACTTCTCTTTTTGTGGATCCATTACAGACCGCCGGTTTACTCTGCCATGACTGTGTGAGCCTGACGCTGCCTGCTGTTTTACTCTACCTGATGTATGACTGAGTTTTAAGTAAACATCAAATGTGTTACCGAGAACGACTTGGGATGTCCTTCAAACATTGTGCTAGGTTGAACCCGATACTCTGCAGTCTCTCGCTACAGCAATGCCCAGTATAGAGTTAGTATCTCATTACGAATGAGTTTAAAAACACATGCTATTGTGTCTCTCAGAAGTGGCCGGTCGGGATAATGGAATTGCATCCATTAGTAAGGCCGCCATACACACGCTTTATAGGCCTCTTTTATTGTTTCTGAAGTGATTGTGTGTTGCATGGAGATTACCTAGGCGAGCAGCAGCCCTAGGTACCGTAGTTCAACCATGGTGGTGTGTGGGTTGCTGCACCTTGGATTATAACGCAACGATCTCTTTCTCAAATGGGAACTTTTACGATTTTACTTTCGATTCTATCTTTGCATGTCACATCCAGTCACATTAGAGTTGGCAGTCCCTAATTGTAGCTGTTTATAGTTTATAAGTGGCCACACATTGCCAGGATATACTGTAATTTGTTATACATACATTCTATCTGTACACTTCAAATTTTTATCTCATTCCTGAGAAATGTTTGAAATAAAACTTTTGAAGGAAAACATGAAACACTAGACCAGTAGTTCATGTTTGAACTCTCCTAGTTAGATCATAAATGTGCCTTTGGTTCAAAGTTTAAGGCTGAACTATTATCTACTTTATGTGTAAAAGGTCTTTACAGTGGAATCGGTGGCTCGGATGGTAGGAAAATAATATTAGAACAGGTGTAATCTGAAATGTAGCTTAATGCCCCATCTTCAGTTATTATTATCAACAAATGTATTGCAATTGGGGGATTTTCTGGTGGCAGTGCTTGCTTACAACACAACGGCAACAAAATACAAGGGAATAACATGAAAATGGAAATATTATAAGAAACTCTATCAAAACACAAAGTTACATGAACATGGAAGAAAAAGGACTCGAACAAACAAGTATTAACATTAAATATTATTTACGAGCAGTGTTGGAATAATTTACCAAAAGAAATCTTCGATAAATTTCCACGTTTTTAAATCATTTAAGAAAATGTTAGGTAATCAACTGTCAAGTGGACGTCGGCACTAAATAACACATTCACTAATATTACAAGTAGCGTCACATAATAATTGCTAATTAAGGTACAGCCCCAGCATGTGCATGATGTGAAAATGGCGAACCACGGAAACCATCTTCAGGGCTGCCGACAGTGGGATTCGGCCCCATTGTCTCTCGGTCTATCGACGGAATATTGTAACTCGCTCGAAACTTAAATAATTTCAGTTCTTGTCATTGTGGCTTGCAGTAGCATGAGAGAGATCGAGAAATTTGGTTCCGAAGTTCGAGGCCTGTACCTGCTAGCATGCATTTGAGAGATGGTGGGTTCAAACCCCACTGTCGGCAGCTCTGAATATGGTTTTCCCTTTCACACCAGACAAATGAGACTGTACCTTAATTAAAGCCACGGCCGCTTCCTTCCTTGTCCTCCCCGCCTGAGTCGATGCGATGTAAAGCAGACAGGAAAAAAGATTGACTGGTAGTAGCCTACTATTTATGTGGGAATGTATACAAAATGATGAGGATATTAAAGCATCTAACAGTAAGCAGGGAGTGCTGCTTCTTTGTGATCGATAGCTCAGGTAGTAATATTCTTCATCAGTATTGCTCTGCTCGGGGTCAAGTCAAAGATTACTGAACGGACAAACAAAATAAAATAGAAGGACGGCAGAGCCGTTCGTAAGCCGGAGTCTGTGGGCTGGCCGAGATTAATCCGGGCTTTGCAGAAAAGTCTTAGGAAGAAGGTCCTGCTGACCGAGCAGCTAGAGCCACTTAACACGGTTTAATTCCGCCAAAGACAGGCGAAAGGAAATCAATTCCAAGACTCGACCGTCCGTCGTCAGCTTAGCCGAGACGCGAGACATCTATATAGCAAGAGACGCTCTGACCTCCTCCAGATCAGTTGAAACCATTCTTCCTCTCCTTTTTATTATTAATAGTGTTAAAAGTCCTGATATTTTAAACAATCATTTTTGTTTAGATCGTCAAAGAGGGCATGAAATGAAATCAAAGGCAATTTCTTTCACCCCAGATACGATACGATACGATACGATAAGATACATAGGCTGTCGCGAAAAGAAAATCCCTCCCGATCGGGACGTGTAGTCCTTTCAGCACTGCCCAGCTTTCTGAGTTCAGTGTCCCGAATGCATTACTGGAATGGTTACTTGGTTCTAACATTGTAATAGATTACGAATCACCCTAAATGAAATACCATTGAAATAGCGTTCGTGAACTCTGATTCGAATCTCACTGGCTTGAGCTGCACCATTGCGTCCAAGGGTGGACAGAGTCTTCGTCAGTGAACCGACCTTTCACATAAGAATTTAGCCTATCGTAAAGATGACCACCGAGGATGTACTCAGTTATGCTGTGAAATCACGTGATGCCTTAGCCTATTTAGGTCTCATCTTAAGTACGTGGATGTGTTCGAAGAGAGTGGTTCGACATCCTCAATACAGGAACTAAAACTTACCCTCTTTGACGAGACAGATCACGCATATAATATAACTTGATCGGGACGTGGAATCCGTTTCACCGTTACTCAGTTTTCTAAGATTAATGTATTGCAAGGGCTATTTGGTTCTTGCATTTCCACGTACAAATTACAAGAAGGTAGCTTATTGTCTGATTCTCATATAAAATCGATACTAAATTATTCTAATTCAAACTTGTTCGGTCATGAACACTAATATTTCTATTTCGAGTACCTGAACCTCTTTTCCACACTTCCTTTGATTCATTTGCTTCTGTAGTGAGAGTTGGTAGATTTGTCTTTCCCCGCCAGCTCGCTTTTCGACTTCGCTCTCTCCTAAGACGTAGCTTTCCTTTATTTTTCTTCCTCCGCCTCCTCCTGGTAAATAATTGACTCCCAAGTTCAGTCAAAGTCTTAAGGCCGCACGACCTTCTGCTCTATTTCCCTTCAATTATTTAAAATGAATTTCTTTGTCGATTGAACTTATAGTGGCTACCAATTCCTGGATAACATGTGGATGTGCTATTCTGGTCGATATTCCTGTAATTGCTCTTTTCCTGACTTTTTGACCCTCGCAATTGTGTGTGAGGCAATTTTTTCCGTTTTTCTTCAGTGTTTGATGTAGAGGTTTTTAAACATCATATTGGAAACTCGATTTCTAGCTGTCCTTTTCTTGTCTTGGGGGAATTGTTCTAGCTTTATGCCAGATCAAACTAGTAAATTTGAACGTACCTTACTCATGTTCAATACCGACTGATTTCCTTACAGCAAAACAATGTGACCAAGTGCTCAGTTAAAATTTTAAGTCTTTATGCTGTGGTCGTTGAGATAAGGATAAGAAGTATTGTTTTGGGTTCGAGTCCCGAGTGCGCTCAGTGCATACGTTCCATTTTCCTCGGAAGGAATAATGGGTTTTCAGATTTTAAAACAAGTAGTACAAGTTCCATTTACAGATAGAATTTTCAATAAAAATGCACACAGATTTCTGAATTCATAATTAATATGACACAAATAAAACATTTAATGTTATTTGCAGATTATTTGTTGGTTATTTCGTTCATTACTAAGTGTACTCTGATGATGATGACCTGTCGCTTTGTAACATTCTGAAATCATTGCTTGCAAATTTATCAAAATCTTCACAGCTCATAACACGATTCACTGTCGCTTGCTGTTCAGCTTTAATTAAATTGACAAAACATCTTTTTCTTCTTTTTCTTGCTATTGGCTTTACGTCGCACCGGCACAGATATGTCTTGTGGCGACGATGGGACAGGAAAGGGCTAGGACTGGGAAGGAAGCGGCCGTGACATTAATTAAGGTACAGCCCCAGCATTTGCCTGGTGTGAAAATGGGAAACCACGGAAAACCATCTTCAGGGCTGCCGACAGTGGGATACGAACCTACTATCTCCCGAATACTGGATACTGGCCGCACTTAAGCGACTGCAGCTATCGAGCTCGGTAATTGCGATGTCTTCCTCTCTATTGCTCGTATAGGCCTAGAGACGTCCGATGTGATGTTGCAAGTAAAACGTTTTTCTGCACTTATTTTAATATCACACAACATACAAACTAATATTCTTCCGTCTGTGAAAAATACGCTGTCTCCGAATTCAGACACAATTGTTGCAGAAAACTTCCTAGACTTTCGGCATTTTTACACGTCTTCACTCGTACCAACTGTCATTCACTACAGCACTGTTGGATTGAAGCAGTGGGAAGTCCCACAGTAGGTATGCGAGGAGCGTTAACATCATTAGGTCACCTCATAGATAAGAAATTACACGATAGTTTTTTCAGCAGTGTTTGAAAAGGTCTTTTCGACAGCTAAAGAGAAAGAAAATGCTATAAAAGAATGACATTTCCTCAGAAGTGAACGGTAGACAGTAAAAATGCAAAATATACGTTAGCTATTTTCGTTGGTCTTGAGTTGAAAATAATGTATATCATATCCAGCACCCTCTGCGATGTTTCAGCCCTAGTAATGACACTGAGACTGGAAGAAAATAAGATAATTAAGGAAGGGCAAAGTGGAGAAAGATGGCAAAGCTGACGAGAAGTAATCATGAGGTTTTATTTATCATTTGCAAGAAATTGCCAGCATCTTCACAGTAATTAAGGTAAAAAAATTGTTGAGGTTAATTATTGCAGAAATTATTAAGCAAAGAGCGACCGTAACGTAGCACTCGAATGAAGCTGTTTTACATTGCGTGCCATCTGTTGGGGCAAAGTCAACACAGTTTCGCCAGATACTCCGCTGAAGTACGAGAGTCTCTAGGTTTTAGAACAAAACTGGGATATACTTGAGATGTTAAAAAGACGAGCTCTTGAAATATCGCAGAGACTTGTGTTATAAAGGCATTTTATTTATTTCTTAAAGAAAGTATTTTCATTGAGATCCATTAATATTTAGTACGCTGCTTAATTCAAATGTCATCATCATCATCATCATCATCATCTGTTTACCCTCTAGGTTCGGATTTTCCCTCGGACTTAGCGAGGGATCCCACCTCTACCGCCTCAAGGGCAGTGTCCTAGAGCTTCATACTCTTGGTCGGGGGATACAACTGGGGAGTATGACCAGTACCTCGCTCAGGCAGCCTCACCTGCTATGCTGAATAGGGGCCTTGTGGAGGGATAGGAAGATTGGAAGGGATAGGCAAGTAGGAGGGAAGGAAGCAGCCGTGGCCTTAAGTTAGGTACCATCCCGGCATTCGCCTGGAGGAGAAGTGGGAAACCACGGAAAACCACTTCCAGGATGGTTGAGGTGGGAATCGAACCCACCTCTACTCAGTTGACCTCCCGAGGCTGAGTGGACCCCGTTCCAGCCCTCGTAGCACTTTTCAAATTTCGTGGCAGAGCCGGGAATCGAACCCGGGCCTCCGGGGGTGGCAGCTAATCACGCTAACCACTACACCACAGAGGCGGACTTAATTCAAATGTAATTACAAAAAATATAAATGTTTAACTATCAAACGTTAACAGTTGTAGAGGTTTATTGTCATCGCGTAGTCGTAAGTGAGGGTGCAGAATTTAATATTTGTAGACGTATTAGTTTACATGCTACGTACACCTAGGAACTGCGTTATTACACACAAAGGAATGACGCTGGACTCATTGGTAAATACTTAATTTTCTGTCACAGTTTATGACAGGGTGGTATATCGTTTTAAGGCGAACCACAACTGGGTGTCCGTTCACCCTTAACAGTAAATAGATTAAACATTCAAGAATACGAAAGAATGACATACATTCAGTCATTTTACTGCGGGCGGTAGAAAGAAGCCATACGCTGAATAAAGTCACACTCCCAAGTTGAGAGCTTTTAGTCGCGTCTCACGGCTGGCAGGGAGAGTGCAGGAATCAATCCGTTCATTCGTATTTCGGTATGAACCTAAGCCACTCTAGCTAAACGATATCGTGTCTTCTTCACAACTGGACAGAGAATGCTGCAAACCATCGTGAAGGTTCTCTTCTGTACCGTATCAGAATTGTCGTATCGTGGATGTCGAAGGTTGAACGTTTCTCTTGCATTCTATGATCGCTTGTATCAGGCTGGTATGACGGAGTATCTCTACTATGACATTGTATAATACATCCACATTTTAAATACCTGCAGTTGATCCATTGACGAAGCTTCCAGTGCCCCTCCTTCGACACCGTAAAGCACACCATTCAGTTTTGAATCGGAGGTCATGAATTAATTTTTTTATTTGTACATTGTATAAAAGGTAGTGAGAGCTTCAAAAGTTTTACTGATCGGTTGATGAATGCAGAACTGCTCAAGCAATAATCACACTGCTGTGGAACTAAATAAATACGTAAACTTATGTAATCAATCCTCGTGAGAGTGTGTGAGCGGTCTGGAACTGCTCCTGGTCTCACATTACAAGTCACGCTGTTTTCGTTTTACGGCCCTCGCTTATGAAATGCCACAATACGCTTTATAGCTCATACGGAACCCACACACTTGTTTTCTTTTTGATTTCTGACACGTTACGTTTATTAGGCCGCACATTGAAAGTGTCAATACTAAAATATGTCCCATTCTACCCCCAGGAAGCTAAACACGACAACAGCACGTACGGCACCGGACACAAAGGACCATTCACATGCTGCTTCTGAAAGGAGAGGTGTTAACTGTCGGCGTTATTTATTTATTTCCAAAGTAGTATTATTATTGCTGTAAGCAGAGGCCCCAACCTTCCAAGAAAATGAAGATATCGGGAAAAGAAAGGCGTGAAAATGAGACCCCCTCGACCTCGCAAATCGAATATTGATAGAGAACAAGAGTTGACCAAGAGAGGCCAGATAGCAAAGATGAACAAGAATTAGAAACCAGAATTAGATTTTGCAGATTGTTGGTAGAAATAGTGAACATTTCAGTGTGACCAACCAGGGATATTTCCTTTGGCTTGCTCCACATTTTCTTTCGTTGGCCTCCGCCTTCCAACATAACCAAGTTTCTCTCGCACCACGGATCTGTATCGCGGTCCACGTACAGTGTATACAGGACCGACAGTTTACTCATTATTTTCCGTGCGGTTAGGGTCGCGCGGCTGTGAGCTTCCACCCGGCAGATAGTGGCTTCGAACCGCACTGTCGGCAGCCCTGTAGTTTCCCATTTTCACACCAAGAAAATGCTGGGGATGTACATTAATCGAGGCCACGGCCGCTTCCTTCGCACTCCTAGGCTTTTCCTAGACCTGTCTGTTTCGGTGCGACGTCAAGCAAATTGTAAAAAATTACTCATTATTTTGATGTTCTCGGAAAAAGTTCGCATATAAACAAACAAAAGCAGTTTTTCCCTTCCGAAACTGTAGAGTTCGGAAGAAACTGCATGTACAATTCCGAGTGCACGAACTTTTAAGCGTTTCGGATGCAGAATGCCTGAAACTTCCTGTTCCTCCGATATGCTAGCATAGGTACGTTACAATAATCCTGAAGAAATAATGTTTAACGGTGAAAGAACTATTGAGTTGTCTCTGAGGTTATCCTCCCTGTTCAAACTCGTACATTTTCTCTTTGTAATATTCCACTATTGTACCCGTACTACAAATATCTTTCTGCAAAGACCGTGAGCAACTGACCACTTGCGGGCTCTCGCTTTGCGCACCTCCTACCGTCTTTTAGCAATAAAATATGTTTTTGTCTTACTCTTATATACGCACTTAGTGTAGTTCCGTTATGTAAAGAAAGTGGCAGGCAACTCTGTATTTATTTATTTATTTATTTATTTATTTATTTATTTATTTATTTATTTATTTATTTATTTATTTAGACCACCAACAGAGAGATTTAGCTCAGTCGATATTACGTGCATTTTGTTAAGAAGCAAGGCATATTTTTCAGCGTTCACTCACATGATAAAAGGAACCTCATATCTAAAAATATGTAAAAACAGCGATTGGGATTTACAGTATATTAACTCTTTTAAAATTCGATGTAGACATAATGCATAAACATTTTTATAGTGAATGTAATAAAAAATGTCGTATGGCTTTTAGTGCCGGGATATCCCAGGTCGGGTTCGGCTCGCCAAGTGCAGGTCTTTCTATTTGACACCCGTAGGCGACCTGCGCGTCGTGATGAGGATGAAATGATGATGAAGACAACACATACACCCAGCCCCCATGCCATTGGAATTAACCAATTAAGGTTAAAATCCCCGACCCGGCCGGGAATCGAACCCGGGACTCTCTGAACCGAAGGCCAGTACGCTGACCGTTCAGCCAACGAGTCGGACAGTGAATGTAATAATTCGTGTTGATAAGCATAGCTAAGAAATGTGCAGGTGGTTAAAGTTCCAAAGATGGCATCATCCATTTTAACAAGAGTTAGTTACTTTTGCTATTTCCTTTACGTCGCGACGATGAGATGCCCTTAATTCAGATACAGCCCTAGCATTTGGCTGGTGTGAAAATGACAAAACACGGAAAACCGCACTCAGGGCTGCCGGACAGTGGGGTTCCAACTCCCTCTCTCTCCTGGATGCAGCATCTTAGCTACGCATAGCGAACTCGCTGAGTCTTAAAAGTAGCCATGGATCAATATAATTCATTCGTTTATTGCTTAGCGCGTCTGTAAATAAAAAGGCAGAATGGAACAGATGTATGTATGTCCACGTTTCTTGATACGGGCTCGGGGATGAGGTCGGATGGCCTTCCTGACGCCAACCTCAGTTGAGGAGCTAATGAGGATGAAATGAAATTGGTAAAGAGGTGGAAGGAATCGCCTGTGGCCTGTCCAAGCATTTGCCTGCAAGTAGAAATGGAAAAACCAAAGAAAACCATCCTCAGGACACTCGAACCCACTGGAGGTCCAGGAGAACAGGATACTGGGACCAACCAAAGTAGATGGTGAACACACAGGAGGCGTACAGTTATACGGTGGCAAAAAAAAAAAAGAACCCTTTAACCTTCTACGGACATACGTCAAGGATATGACTATCTGGTTTCTCACCTGCACCATGGCTAACAGCTGTGATCAAA
The DNA here is from genome assembly GCF_040414725.1 of Anabrus simplex. Classification (NCBI taxonomy): domain Eukaryota; kingdom Metazoa; phylum Arthropoda; class Insecta; order Orthoptera; family Tettigoniidae; genus Anabrus; species Anabrus simplex. The sequence goes on along the minus strand of NC_090275.1, from coordinate 8,305,036 downwards.
CTGGGAGTAACAGTGGTGGTGATTGCTGTTTTAAGAGGAAGTACAAGTCTTTATTATCGGAGGGAAAATTGGAAGAGGTCCGACAAACGAAGGTATCGGTAAAAGAAAGACAAGGTCCACGAAGGACATGTGAATGAAAGTCTCCCCAGGCCTGGAAATGTTAACATCACCGGGGTCGGGAAATAACGAGAATTGATCAAGTGAGGTCGAATAGGAATGATGACACTAGTAATGCCAGACTCAGCTAAGGGAACCGTGTATGGGAGTAACCTTTAGCATGGAAACTGAGACAAAGACAAATCACCCCGTAAAAATACAGAAACCCTGTGGATGAAGTGCACGAAGGAAAAGCTTAACATCAAAGCCAACTCTATGATGAAAAACTGAACGATGTGCTCCTTGGTTGGCCCGTTCGAAATACTACCACTGTTGTAGGTTCTCGAGCTACCACCATTTTGTCTCACTAGAGTTCCTTTACTTGCCGATACATCTGACTACACGACGTTGACACCTTCAAATATTACCAGACTGAGCCGGAATCGAACCCGCCAACTTGGGCTCAGAAATCCAGTGCATGAAAGATAGGGTTTTACGTAGTAGTAGTAGTAGTAGTAGTAGTAGTAGTAGTAGTAGTAGTGTTTTCTATTCTTCAAGCTGTTCAATCATCGCGCTAACTCAGATTGGTATTCGGCGACGATGAGATAGAAAAAGGTTAGGACTGGAAGGAAGTGACGGTGATCTTCAAGTACAGCCCCAGCATTCGTCTGACGTGAACATGGGAAACTACGGAGAACCCTTTTTAGGACAGTCGGAGGTGGGGTTCGAAGCCATCATGTTTCGAAAGCAAGCTCACAGCTATGTAGCCAGCCAGCTCGCTCGGTAATGGTTGTGTTCGAAGGGACAAAGTGAGATTATCCGTGTTTCGTAAGAAGGGTGAAGACGGGAGGATGTTGGCGTCGCAACAGCTGACTGTAAACATGACGTGATAAGCCAGAGCGAAGTGTCTCTGTGTGGGTGGTGCTGAGCAATGACTAGTGTGTTTGAGTCCAGTGACAAACTTCACCATCGCGCGGTGTAGTGTTGTTTGAAGACTTAAGAAACAATGGCAATAAACCCTAGCACGTGTGTCTAATGGCCTGTGGGTAGAGGAAGAAAGATAAAGACGCTTGTCGCGGTGTGAGCGCGAACTGGGACGAGATCAATGTCTCGATAGGTCGCCTGACGTCACGGGCTCCTTCTTGAGCGTCTTCTGGAGTCTGAGGGGGAGAAGGGTGTTCTAGAAATTGATTTGGCTTTTGAAAATCGAATCTATTCCATTGGCCCGGCCCGACCCAGTGCTGTGTCAATACGGTGCTCCCCACACACCGCAGTCTAGAAGGTGGTCTGCAACCTGCTATCACTAATATACAAATAAAACCTATTACTTTAATCCCAATCTATTACAGTACCTTCACACTCGGATTCCTATTCCATAGTTCTAGAACGTGCCTCTTGTCAATTTCATATTGTTGTTTGTAGTGGATATTGAAGTGTCTACCTGATTTGATTGATGCCATGTGGTCTCCGGAGAAACCTGGTCCAGGTATTGTTCTGCACAAACAGCGCAGGTAACGGGATCATTACTTTGCAAATCCAGATTAATGACCCTAGCGAGAACAAGCAATCAGTATTTAACTTTTCTTCCAAGCACTATTAAAAAGAGTTGAAAATATTCCACGAATGAAGTAACAGGTGGGATTCGAGTGTAGAATTCGGGGTATTTTTAAGGGCTTTATATAATAATAATAATAATAATAATAATAATAATAATAATAATAATAATAATAATAATAATCATGAACACGAAAATCCACAGCCTGTTTCCAGCCATTCGACCGGGTCAGGGATGGAATGAATGAAGACCCCATCTAGCGGCGTGGATTGGAAATGTGCCGGCTGCCGAAGCCTGTCGCACTCGCTCTGGGGCAATGATAAAGGACGGACAGATGAAATGAAATGTTAGTGGAGAGTGTTGCTGGAATGAAAGATGACAGGGAAAACCGGAGTACCCGGAGACAAACCTATCCCGCCTCCGCTTTGTCCAGCACAAATCTCACATGGAGTGACCGGGATTTGAACAACAGAACGCAGCGGTGAGAGGCCGGCGCCCTGCCGCCTGAGCCACGGAGGCTCCTCAATAATAATAATAATAATAATAATAATAATAATAATAATAATAATAATCGTTTTACGTCACACTAAGTACTTTTACGGTTTTCGGAGACGCCAAGATGCTGCAATTTTGTTTCACAGAAGTTCTTTAAGATGCCAATAAATTACCGACAAGAGGCTGAGTATTTAAGCACCTTAAAATACCAACGGACTGAGTCGGGATCGAACCCACCAACTCAGGCGGTAGAGCGCACGCCTCCTCAGATGTGCAGGGACCGCGTATTGTGCGAAATAGTCGATTAAGCAGGCGCCTATTGTAGAGCTTTCACTGTAGTTTTTTCTCCACTAACTGGACTCGAACCGGCTAACCCCGGTGCCAACGCCTTAAGAAGCAAAACCTCGGATATGTCTTGTTAATTCACCAGTTCTCTGTTTTTATTCTAGTGTAAGGACATTTCAGGAAGAACGCCTACGTGTGCAGTTGGACGGACGAGCGTTAAGGTGCTAACTGCTTCACATACATTTTGTCTGGCTACAAGAAAAGTCTCTCTTCTCTTCACATAGCGCAATTTCAAATCGTTAGCTCGTAAAATGCTTTCAGTTCAAATGTCTTCGAGAACAATTTGATGGTCGTCTTGTGCAACAGAGCAAGATCTAATGTGGCGTTCAATTGTAATGGCGGTCTTCTCTCTCTCTCTTAAAATGTCTATGTCGTATGGAGTTAGCGGAGAGCGTACGTAAGCGTTTAGGCGTAACAAGATTCTTCTTGCTAGTAGCAGGTATTGTCTAGCAGCCTAATGGAAGTAGTAATAGCAGAATCGATATTGTGACAATCGACTGACACAAAAGACAGTCTCTCACTGACGATAAGATTCGAAGTGAAGTTCATAACAGCATGTACTGTGAAGACATTTAAGAGTCGAGATTTTTAAATCCTTTCAGGCTGGCGAGCAATTAGGCAAATGTAAATGGAGCCATGTCTTGGAGCAGGCAGCTGGAGTATTTTCCTTCCGTGGGTAATAAAATGCAGTTATGTAACCGCATGTGCATGCAATCTGCTACACGTTTAACCGACGAGAACTCGTCTAAAAGCAAGACAGATCAGACTGAAAGTCCTAATAGTTCACTTCCATTCCACGCCCATTCTTATGTCACGAGCTAGTACCCGTCTCTTTGCTCGAGCACTTTCTTTGAATGTTTAATTTTAATATTTGTATTACCTGTTTGAAGTGATTTTTTTAGAGTTTTTATTGTGGCGTTAACTGATACTGTACGAACTCTCTTTTTTAAATTTAGAGTTATTGTTCTGTGTTTAATTTTAAGTTTTAGTTTGAGATTATAATTTCGCGTTAAACTACTTTCTTGTGGCAGCCCTGATTGCCAGGGAAGTAGCGGATCCTTTCAGACAAATAATATAAGTTATAACTCTATGTATTCACGCCCTGCACAGTAGATATGATGTACACGATTCCAACCGTCGCGCCCCCAATCCATCCGAAGTAACCAATTAAGGTTAAAATCCCCGACCCGATCGGGAATCGAACTCGGGACACCCTGGACCAAAGACCAGCACGCTAACCATTTAGCCATTTCACAACCGTTATGAAACTCACTGATTATTGAAAATGGCATCTGTTTGTGTCAAAATTCGCTTTTTCCTTCATAGCTGACCATTAATTAATATATTTACTTCTGCTTTTCAAATTATTCTATTTAAAGTCACGGCTGTAAACCAGGCCACTTCCAATATTAGCAGATTACCTTCTTCTTCTTGTGCCATGCCCTCAGGGACCAGTTTCGATAACAAGCATAATCGATTCAGCATCGTGCTATAGAAGCAGTCCCTTGGTGAGTATTACTATTGTTTTGTGCGAGCTTCTGCGCATGTGAGGCACTGCGGGTCGGATCCACTGATCGTTTTAAATTCATATCCATCCATCCATCCATCCATCCATCCATCCATCCATCCATCCATCCATCCATCCATCCATCCATCCATCCATTCATTCTTCGTCCTCACGCTTTGAAATTCTGGTCAGTGGAGGGTTCTTGACTTATAATTTGTCATCTCATTTCGTTTCATTTCGTACCATTAGGGTCCGATGACCTCGATGTTAGGTCCCTTTAAACAACAAACATCAATCAATCAATCAATCATTCCCTCAGAGAAAGTTGTTGACCATCATGCAGTAAGTGTTTCTATTTTGAGTTCCCCCCTCATATGTGACGAGGAGGTCAAACTACTGTTGAGAGGTTTCGCTTCTAGGATAATCTCCGCAGTTTGTATTGCCTTTAGATAAGTTAACATGTTTTCCTCGCTAGGGGCTTCACGTCGTGACCCACGGGTAGGAAAGGGCTAACTAGGATCACTAAGGTAGCACCGTGGCCTTAACTAAGGTACATAACCCAGCATTTGCCTGGTCTAGAAATGGGAATCGACGGAAAAATCATCTTCAGGGCTGCGGACAGTGGGGTTCGAACCCGCTGTCTCCGAAGAGCAAGCCGACTTCTGCATTTCGCGAACAGTTCGGCCACATTTCTCTTGATACTCGTATATCCTGTGTGATAGGCGAAAATCTGTTATTCTAAATCGTGGCTTCTCGTCCAGCTGGTACACATTTTCCCCAGACCCCATCCGAGGAGTGTGCCGTAATATAGAATGCGCTGGTGCGGAGCAAGGCAGGGTTTGTGGTGAGAAGACGGATGGTAGAATGCGGGGATAAGAGAGTCCAATAAGATACAGTACAAGAGAAGATGGAGAAGCAACTATCGGGCAATTCGAGAAGACTTCATTATAGATTACAACCGCGATTAGAATTGTACTGTAGTTTATTGGTAGCCTCGAGAAGATAAGTTAGCTCTGTGTGGCTTAAGGCCTGCAAGACCACAAGAGATCTGTTACTGTAGCTAGCAGCTTCTGCCTTCATAGACTACCGCCCGTGCACTGCAGCTTAAGTGGCTTAGACGGTAGAGCCCAGGTTGGCGGGTTCGACCCCAGCTCAGTCCGATGGTCTCGTGTCGTTAAATTTATTGGCACGTAAAAGTGTCTTCGAAAACCGCAGAATTAGTTACCGGGCCCTAAACCGCCGCGTGCCTGCCTCTCACCGGGAAGCCTCGCACTCTGTAGGTCCATCAGCGCTGTATCGATACAGACAGGACAAGGCTACGAGTGGGGAGGAAGCGAACATGGCCGTAATTAAGGAACATACTCAGCATTTTCCTGGTGTGTAAAATAATTGGAAGCCAAGGAAAGTCATTTTCAGGACTGCTGACAGTGGAATTCAAACCCGCAATCTCCCGAATGTAAACTTCTAGCTATGTGTAGCCAACTCGCTTGGTAGAGATAGTTGTAATCGAGTAGTTCACCCTAGAAGCTACAGAGTTATCGAAGCGTTCGCTTTGGTACTGTTAAGGGACAGCCGTCATATTCGAAAAGATGCAGCATTCTCCTGGAGTTGAGATTGAGAGAGCACTTGAAGAATAGCCCGGTGCCACACATGGAACTGACTGCACGTCCTCACTGAATGCAGAATTTGTCACAATAAGTAAATAAAATAGTTTGATCGTATCTTGTGAAGTACTATGTCCGAATAGTCTTGAGCCGTTCTTGTTCGTCAACAAATGCAATTATTATTACCGTGTTTTGGTGGATCAGAGATAAACAAACGTGAGGGTTAAATAGCTGGACAAAGCATACACAAAACATTAAATTCTGAAAGGTAGTCTATATTTACTGAAAATCCTCTCTCTCTCTGTGTGTGTGTGTGTGTGTGTGTGTGTGTGGTAGATAGTCATCTCAGACAACAAGAGAGAGTTTTCAACAGGAAATAACATTTTGGAATGGGACAACAATGAATAACAGAAAACCTTTGAAGCTTAGCTTAGTATACCACCGGGTAGAAAAGGGCTCCCATTTTCCAAAGAAGTCTAAGTCTTCACAGGACCAAAACGTGTTGCAAGTTTTCCGAATCTTTGGTGACAAGGAGATGGGATATTGCCTTTAGGAATTAAGTTCCTCCGCACAGACAGTATCAAACCTTACACTGTTCAAAATGAAAAACAAGCGGAATCTTCCAGGACTAAGTTACCAAGACGGGAATCGAACCCTCAATTACAAGAGTTGCATGTCAGAAGAGTCTCGAACCCTGAACTACAGTTAGAGAGGCCTAAAGGCCTAAGAGTTCATTTTAGGTACGGTACCTCTAAATCACATTTAAGAGTTCACAGCAGAACACCTTTTACTACACTCAAAAGCTTACACAGCTCATACACTCGCTACTCCTATTCTCTAAGGGAGCCACACACAAATAACGAATCGAAAGATACAGAAACACAGGACCGAAGTTCATACTATAGGCCAAGAAATGGAAAAGAAAGGTTAAGGGAAGGGCCTAGAATAAAATGAAAGGGATGCTGAACACCTCAAACAAACCCGTGACATGACTTTTCAAAAAAAAAAAAAAAAAAAAAAAAAACGTATGGGGCTTAAAGGCCCGATGGCGCATAGGATAAGTCATACTACAAGGTGGCTAAGACCGAAACACACAATATAAATTTAGAGTTTGAAAACTCAGTCACCAGAAAGCAAAGTGAATAAGGGAAAGGAGGTTACATGCTCGTACGTCCATAAATGTACATGGTCCGTTTAAGGGGTTTACACCATGTCCGTAGAGAGCCTAGAAAACGTCCCTACATTAAAATTGAAAGTAATCGCTGCACGTTCTAACTGTTACATACTAGAGGGGAACGCTGATATCTTCCCTTCGCCAAACGTAGAAAAGTTGAGATTTTAGATGAAATTGCTGCCTGCCTTCTCACTGCCACTACCCCACGAGGAAAACTCACTATGTTAGATCAGATCAAGACAGTCCTATTAAGCTCAAACTCGCTGTAGATAAAGGGACGGGCTGGGTGCTTATTGGTAGAAAATGGCATTTCGATGCAGTAAGCCAACACCTCCTAGATAATAAGGCCTCACAACTGTTCGGCATGTCTACCGTGACGTCACTACCGGGAGGCAAACTTGAACCTTCTCAGTGTTAAGAAAGCAATGAGTGTGGCAACGTGTTGGTGCAATTATGTAGAAGTGTTTTAATTATTTTAATTGTACCAGTTGCGAATCGTTGTGAACAATGGTGCTAAAGTGTTGTGTGCCCAACTGCAAGGGAAATTACGATAATGATAACAAAGTCCATGTGTTTAAGTTCCCGAAAGATGAGGTTATGCAGCAGAGATGGTTACGTGCAATTCCAAGACAAGATTACAGAGTTACTAAATACTCGGTGGTGAGTAACTGTTACTTTTACATTCTCACATAATCATAATGCACATAGGCCTATTAGGTATTAAACTACACGCAGCAACTGGTGATATGTAGGTATGTTTACTCTCGTACGATATGAGGTTATGTTAGCTTACAATCAAGGGATACATTATTATTATTACCCGAATTAGATTTATTATACACATTAAACTACATGTCTACATATGTAGGCCTATTCACTCTGTAAATGCATGAAGTTGGCTCACAGTGGTATCTTATTTTATAGGTATGCCACAGACATTTCAAAGCCAGTGATGTCTTGTGGGAAGTAACTGCTACTGATTCAAAGACAGGAAAAACTTTAACTGCTCCTCTTCCAAGCCCACGACCGTCAGAGAATGCAGTCCCCTGTATCTTTCCCAACTGTCCATCATATTTATCTTCACATTCTACCAGTTCAAGAGAAGAACCGGACAAAAAGAGAAGTAGAATAGAGAGGGAATCAATAAACAGAGCAATTGAAGATAGTATCAACAGTCATGCCTCATACACAGACAGAATTTCAGTCCACAATCTAACACAACTGAAAAGTAAAATAAACATGTTGATGTTACCTGATGGTTGGTGTACTGTTGTGAAGGAAATGCAAGTAATTTTTCTGTACATGGATACATTAAAGCAACCACATTGCATAGCATATATAATAATTGAAGAGGACATGACCTCAAAAGTGTATTCTAAAGGAGTTTTATTGCAGTGTAAATTTTCTAATGTAGACAAAATTACCAACACAAATTAAGTACCTTCTTTAGTTACAAAATTCCATATGTACATTACAGGGAATGAGTGTAACAGTGTGCAGAAAGATACAACAAATAAGTTAATTCTAGGCCTAGTGGGTGAATTGATCACTGAGGAAGATGACCCCACGTTTAATTTAATAAAATCACAGTTAAAACTTTCCTTAGTTCCTAAACACAAAAGGGAGTATGATAATGATTTTCTTGTTATTTGTTCAATATTCCAACTGATTTCTCCTCATGCTTACAAATTTATGAGACATAGAAGTAATTTAATTTTGCCACATGTTAATACTTTGAAAAGAGTATGTTCCAGTCTGAATGGTAGCCCAATATTAGAACAGAACCCTACATATTTTCTGGAATATATAAAACAGAAAGTTCAAGGTTTTCAACAGAACGACAAATTTGTAACATTGATGGTAGATGAAATTCACATTAAACCATACATGGACTTCAAGGGAGGGAACATTGTAGGCTCATGTGCTAACACTACCAATGTTGCTACATCAGCACATGTATTTATGATTCAGAGCATTTTATCATCAAAGAAGGAAGTAGTTCATATTCTCCCTGTGTCCAAGTTAACAGGTGATGATTTACACAGTATCATGTCAAAGGTTATTGTTGGTTTGGAATCTATGGGATTTAATGTTCTGGCTGTTGTGACCGATAATAATGCTCTCAACACCAAAGCAATGTCAAAATTTTCAAATCCACCTCAACTTAAAACTGAGTATTGTAATCCTGGAAATCCTAACAAGTCTCTTTTTTATCTCATTGACACTGTGCATTTATTTAAATGCATCAGAAATAATTGGCTCAACCAGAAAACTAATGGTTTGGAATTTGTGTATCCTGACTTTGTTGATTTTTCTAAAGTTAAAGTTGCATCTTTCAAAGCTATAAGGGACTTGTTTGAGGCTGAAGGGAATGACCTTGTAAAGCATGGGTATGGTTTGACTGTCAAAGCTCTATGGCCTTCAAGTTTTGAAAGACAAAATGTGAAATATGTGTGTCAGTTGTTTAATGACCATATAGTAAATGCTTTACTAGTTGTAGGAGAAAAGCACAATTTAACATCATATGAGGGCACAGCTGAATTTGTAAAAGTAATCACTACCTGGTGGCAGATTGTTAATGTAAAGACCCCTTTCAAAGGTGTAAGACTTAATGATAAATTTCAACAGCCTCTCACCAACAAACCTGGTGATGAACGGAAGGGTTTTTTAATGAAGTTTGTTCTGTGGTTAGATCACTGGGATAATCTAGGTCTGAAATGTGGCAAATTGTCTAGTCAAACGCATAGGGCTCTTACTCAAACAACTCACTGCCTTATACAGCTAACAGAGTTTTGTTCTGAAGTACTGAAATGGTCATATTTTCTTCCTGGAAAGTTTCAGACAGATGCATTAGAGGCACGATTTGGTGAATACAGGCAACTTGCAGGTGGCCAATACCATGTTTCTGTTAGACAGGTGTTTGAAATTGAGAAAAAAATAAGAATCTTGAATTCAATTGAACTTCCCATTTCTAATGGTAGGAAAATTGTTGTAAATGATATTGTTGATGAAGATATACTGTTAGATCATGATTATTGTGCAGTTTCCTCATTTCAAACATTTACAGGCGAGCTCAATGTAACAGACTCAGATCTTGACAGCACATCTGGTGTTGCAAGTGTTTTAACGTACATAGCAGGTTATTGTTGTCATTCTCTTCTCAAGAAATTAAATTGTAATTACCGTGCAGATTTCTTAGTTTTGAAAGATGTTACTGTTAGAAACAGTCATCATAATGTTATTGACAGCCTCAATAGGGGCAATTTGAAATATCCTGCAGAAACAGCTGTACACTTAGTTACATACACATATGTCATCATAAAAAAGATGTTGAGGCCAGAAAGTGAGAGAAAATTCCTTAGCTTAAATAACCATAAGAAGTATGTAAGTGATGTGACCCTGCAAATTGTTCTCTCAGCTGATGAATGTATAGACGACAGGAATGAATGTACGGAGCACACTTCAGAATATTTGTATTACAACATTATTTGGAAGTGTACAACTATTCTAATAAATAACTACTGCAGGAACAAAACTAATGAATCCACAAAATATTGTACAAATTCAAGAAAGTCTGTAATTTTCTCAAAATAGGTGTGTACAGTACTCATGTAATAGGCAAAAGTATCGAAGTCATTTTGCATTACTAGCATGCTTGATATATGATGATATATATCTTATTAACTTTAATGCCAATGTTATAATTTGGACCTAGGCCTACCTACAGACCAGGTGAATGTTATGCTCCTCTTCCTTAATATTATGAACTCAGTGTCTTTCTAAATTTTCCCAAAATGGAAGTTTGTAAATAAATGTGAAGTTAGTGTATCATATTTTTGTAGTACAGTCTAAATGTTAGGCCTAAACTAATTTTATGCGTTCTCTTTTTATTTTAAAATCATTTACTGTCTATTCAGTGCCTATGCCAATTGAAATATGTTTGTGAATTTCAGTTCAGTGTCAGCCTGGAGTAAGTTAACATTGTAAATGCTGCCGTGATTTAAAACAGTGTGTTGTTTATATCTTTAATGACAGTCTCTCTAAGATACGGTAATAACGGCAATATCATTCAATGTCCTCTAAAATTTAAACTTTATTTGTTGGTAAATAAGTTATTCCACAAGCTAAAAGCATTAAAATCATGTTTGTGTGTGACCATGCTTTGCGTTTCTTTGGATTGCGATCGCCTCCGTAGCGTGACGTCACAGCGCTGTTGTGAGGCCTTATTATCTAGGAGGTGTTGAGTAAGCTGATTGGATGTTAATGGCAGTAGTGGCAACTTACATAAAACATAAGACACTCACCCAGTATGGGCCACCTAATACAGAAACAATTCTCAATCAAGTAAACACAACAGTAGTGAGATCTTGTAATGCACCGGTAAATTAAGTGGAGGTGGAAAGAGTAGTTCATGTTGTCTCCGTGAGATTTCGCCTCTGTTTGTCTGCAACTAGGGAGAAGCCGTACTACCGTTACAATTATTATTATTATTATTATTATTATTATTATTATTATTATTATTATTATTATTATTATTGTCGTTGTTCTTTCAAGAGGAAGTACAACTCTATATTAAAACTTATTGAGGAACTAATGATGAGGTCCATCCCTTCGAAGAATTAAGGTATCGGCAAATGAGAGGGGAAAGGCCTCGAAACCGCGATACCGTCCGAGTTAGAAATGAACAAGAGTTGATCAAGTGAGATCGAATAGGGAATGTATTTGGCATAAGTAAGTGGAAGCAATGCCAGATTCAGCCAGGGGCCCCATGGTCTCCAGCCCACGCTTCCAAAATGACAGCCCCATTTAGTTGCCTCTTACGACAGGCAGGAGTACATTCTACCCCCGCAAGAAACACAGGTCCAATACTGCTGAGACGGCCGTATTAGTTGTTTTCTGAAGATTGTTGTCGACAAACTGTATCGAGGGAGCAGAGTTGCTTGGCTTTCACTTTCTCTCCGTAAGAGTTATGGCTAGAATTTTTAATGCTGCAGCAGGAAGAAGAGAGTGCTGTGGGTGATGTACCGCAAAATAAAATAGGATACGTTCATTCCTGTGTTTTGGATAGTGTGAAAGAGCCTGCTACATTGGAAATACATGCGCATCTTGTTACAACTACGGGTAGTTAACTGTCTCGCTGGGTTTTTAGGATTGTTTTAACACCTCACCAACTCAGATAGGTATTTGGCGACAGTGGGATAGGACTGGGATGGAAATGCCCTTGTCCTTAATTAGGATACAGCCCCAGCATTTGCCAGGTGTGAAAATGGGAAACCACAGAAAACCATCTTTAGAGCTGCCGACACTGGGGTTTGAAATTACCAACGCCTGAATGCAAGGTATCAGCTACAGGATGCGAACCCCGCATTCAGCTCTCTCGGTGTATCGATCTCTACATGTGCAAGATGACCACAGGCTAGCCGATCTTTCTTACGAACTCTAACTGCGTTCCCAGAAGAGGATCATAATTTAATTTCGAGTGTTCATGCTCGTTCGTGTATGTTGTCACCTTATCAGGTCCGCAACAGAGTCGGCCGTAGCGAAATCGTCTGCGATAAAATCTTCAATGAGGTGACTTCGGACACTTGCTCCGTAAATAAGCCTGTAGGAGCCAGAGGCATAAGACGAAATAAGAAAGGGAACAAGGCTCTGAAGTCGCACAAAAGAATTTCTGAAGGCTGTCTTCGATGACTAATGACTGTGTCCGACAGAACGCACGGAGCTGCCATAAATTAACAAGTGGTTCACGCGAAGGTGACATATAGTTTCTCATCTTTGCGTATGACCGCGCGTTGTCCATTTGAGAAAGGAACAACCAATCGCCACGTAGTCATCATTAATATCGTGCTTCTGTTTCGGCCACCTACCTGCTGCTTGCACGAACTGGGCAATCGCCGAGCCAACGCTTCAATTGGTCGTTACGTAATGACTAATTACTATTTTATTTTCCCCTCAAATACAAACGATTTTAGTTTTAATATATCAATAATTACTATATTGCAAAATGTAATATGAATTAATTCCATTGACAATATCAGCTACTCTTTAAGAGAAAGAGAGTATGGTAAATGGTAAAATATATAGAGTACTCTACAGTATGTATAAAACCTTTATATAGACCTAATTAGATAGGCAAAAATATAGTTTAAATTCAACATATTTACAACGTAATGAAATCCGTTTTCTTAAATCTACTTCTTTTTTAGTTGCTACTTTTTACAATACACGTCTGAAAACCAGGAAATATTTCAGGTGGTAAACCGATGCACCATCGGGCCCATTTCTTACGTACAAGCTCATCAGCTTGAAATCATCACAGCAATAAAAATGAGGCAGACTTCGGTGGAAGCTACTTTTGAATGTAGCCTCTGACATATTCTGTCTCAACGTTATTAAAACTGCCAAATCTTTCTCCTTGTCTGTCTGAAACTTCTGTTGCTAGAACTTTTAAACTATTCTCTCTTGGCATCCCTCTAAGGAACTTGTATCAGAATGAAGAGAATCCCTTTACTTCAGGTCACTATGTAGGGAACACATATTATATATTCACATTATTATTCAGAGAGTCAAAACTGCACAATGTTACTAACATTGGGCCACTCCGTGTTTGGATGTTAGATGGAACCATCGCGTCCCAAAGAAACACCGCTCGCTGTCTCATGAAGCAAATCAGAGTAGAATGTAAGTACATCTGGGAAACTGTTACTTTCTGGAGTCTACCTAGTTAATTAGAATTCAGTTTCCTACAAAAACATTCATTTACGTTTTGGTATAAGTTTTGCGTGATAAAAACCAAAATAATGGACAAGCTAATTGCGTTATCAGAAAAGGAGAATAAGCGCAGGATACACAGCACAAGGTGGCAAGGTGATTCAGCCTTCTGCTAAAGAAATTAATTCCTCAGAAATTCGTGATAAATACAACAGCCGTTACATCATTAATACTGATGTATACGAGAGGAGCAGCTGTACTGTAAGTTTCCTGGCAAACCGTTTAATTTCGAAAGGAAATGCATTTTAATACGTATACCTTCATTACACAATGCCATGATTTTCATCGTTCGGTCTACAAGCCTGTGTCAATTAAGTAAGCCTCTCCACAATCCTCTACTAACAATCAGTTCTATGACCTCTGTTAGTTCCACACCCCTTAGTTATTCATTTTTAAAAACAGTACTGTGCCCATCGTCTTAGTCTCTCCCCCCCTCTCTCTCTCTCTCTCTTTCTCTCTCTCTCTCTCTCTCTCTCTCTCTCTCTCTCTCTCTCTCTCTCTCTCTTTCCACACTTCTCTTAGCCTCTTGGCAGAGTCCTTTATTCAGTAGGTAACCCCCATCACTGAAGCCGATTTATACATACAATTTCATCCATCGAGTGTATAGGCTGTCTTGGAGAATACACATCACGAGGGCTGGAAATGATTCAGTTGTGTTCCCGACCATCCTAGATTTCTCCCCTACCAACATCACTCCAAGATATTGCAGACTTTCAGGACAGTCTGGTTACTACATTTCCTCCCTACTTTTCAGCAATCTATCCAGAACATCTTTCCATATTCGCCTTTTACTTATTCCGGACTATTTCTTTTCATTTTCCCTGTTCTAGAACTGTTTCTTTTCTGACCCTCACTAGACCCCAGGTTCTTCTGTTACGTTTATCCGTGATACAGTGAAAAATCTGGATCGTGCTTCCGCTTGAATTCTGTTACAGTCGTGAAGTATATTTTTCGTCTTTTAAATGTATGATGTGATTCATACATTCATCTGCGGATAAGCACCGATGGTATCAAACACACTTTCAAATGATACCATTTTGAAGTAGTAAAAGAGGATTTTAAAACAGCACAGTTGTTTTTCATGTACATGATGATACGAAGCTGATCTATGGCTCGATACAAGCGGGCAGTATATACGAACAACGTTGTGGAGATCACCAAACTAGCCAGCAATATATATTTAAAAGAGCGCTGTGTTTTATTGCGATGTTATCTGCAGTTTGTGGCTCCCATTTGAACAACAACGCCAGCACGCGCTACCAGCTGGTTTATGGCAGATCTGCAAGTATTGTCAAATGTTAGTTCAATTATTGTTTTCAAACCTGCATTAATGGGGAATTTGTTGACTGCTTTTTTAAATTGCTGTATTGCCTGGAGTGTTCATTGGAGGAAGCCTGTAATCAGTTAACCTTCAGAGGTAATTTTGATACATTTCGAATAATATAATGGAAAGAGAATTTGCCTCTTAGGAGATTTCTTGCCTTGTTTTCATACCCTGTACCGTTTCGTACGCATGCTTCAAATGTATTGATTGAATATGTTCTTACTGTAAAGTAGAAGCGATACAGTTTCATCCCTCGCGTCATACCCATTCTGTATGCAAGATACTGACAGGATGAAAATTCACCGAACAGTGTAGTTGGAGAAAAGTAATGTAATAGGAGATAGTTCAACAAGGTGTTTGTGTATTTATCGTTATTTAAGGGAAAAGGTTCAGATTATTAGATCCTAGTAATATTAATCCTTGCACTTACAGGAAGATTCCCAACCCCTCCGGGAATGGAAATACCAGCGGAAGATAGGGAAGGACTATGAATACTAATGTTTCAAATGAAACACTCACTGTTCTGCTTTACCGAACTACTTCAGTTCAGGATGACTTTTATTGGCCATGATTTGAGACGCGTAGTCTATTCGGTCCGCCACCGTGGTTAGCCGGTTCGAGTCCCACCATCACAATGTTGCCCTGCAGGATAGGAGAGGTGTCACTAGATTGCGTGCAAAAAGCCTGGATTCAGTTCAGACGTTTGCACAATATTCATATGGAGTGAGGACATACAACGTTATTGATGGTGATTCGTCCGTCGGATGCCCTTTGGTGCTATTGGACAGGAGTAGACGCTGGATTTCACCCTCTCCCTTCCTACTATCCTGTATCAGGTCATTCATTTCATCTCATCAACTCTTCTGATGAACAGACTGGATGAATTTTACATTTGCACATTTGAGCAGTTGGGGTTTGCCACAGGTAGCATTGTCAGGCGCATGAAAGGCATCACTTCAACTGGAAATGTCTCTTATCGACATGCTTGCTCATGTTATTGAATATTGTGGCACTGAATTAATTATGGATAAGCGCATGAGAGTTATGGCTGTGGAGGTTAATATCAATATTGTCGAGTAACACTCGCTCATAAAAACTTTGACGAACTTCTCCTACTGACTGACTTCATACCCGAGCCCGTAGAAAAACGGGACAAGGGTTTGGACATGTCTAAACCAGACATTTCACGACAACGAAAGTGGTAAAAAATACATGAACACAAACACAGTTTATGCCTGTTACAAATTACTTAGGGTTAGTGTAACGCATTAATTATTAAAAAACCAGTCGCGTAGAAATTACATAGAATAATTTATTTTCAATTTAAATATTCACACAAAAGTAAATATAGGATGCGACGGCTCGGAAGGCATTTTGAACATGTCGTGTGATAAGCTGGAACGTTCTGTTCCTGTGTGTGTCCCGTGATTAATGTACTGTACAGAGTTCTAGTATGGCAGTGAAGCGTTTCCGAACCCATGACCATGTAACGTATTTTCTTTGCTTCCGTGCACGCCCTCCACCTTATACGTATCAATAGCATGCACAGCTATTGCCAGTTACTCTGATATGACCTTGAGTTTCTGATGTTTTAGTGCCATTTATTCATAATATCTCTGATAACGTGATAGGTAAGCTGGTGACCTTGGCCGTCCTTAGCTTGACATAGTCTTCAGCTACATCATCTTTGCACCAGTTCTTCACCTTCCAGGATTTCAGTGATAGTGGCGTCTACAAGTTTCTGAAAATGGTGTTCGCACTTTCTGTTTCGTCCTCACGTATTTCACGTAATGAAGACTGTAATTCAGTGTGGTTCAACCTCCAACACCAACTTTGCGTCTAATTCTCACACATATCCACAAGATGGCAGTAATGTACCAGCCACTTCACGAATTTTCCTTGTAAAACTGCTGTAGGAAATGCATACCATTTATAAATCTAAGATTTTCAGGCGAATATATATACCATTGCTTGTGTTTTGCTGCCTGCCTACCAGCCGGATGTCTTTCTTTGACGCAAATCCCATGTGGAGCGATGTAGTCACTTTTGCGTGTTTCTGTGATGGTTGCAAGTGCAGTGTGTTAGGAAAAACACAAGCAACCAGTCCCCGAGCCAGAAGAATTAAATCCAGACCCGGTCGGGAATCGAACCCCGGACCCTCTGAACCGAAGGGCTCAACGCTGACCATTCAGCCAAGGAGTCTGCCATCGGCTGGAAGGCATTCGCTCTTTAATATTTGAGTAAAATAGTTGTATTCATTTGTAACTGCCCTTTTCGTGGTTTCTAAAGTGTTTTGGTCTGAGGTACAAGTAAAATTCCCTTCTGTTGGAGAACAACTTCTGGAGTAAGTGGAGGAATTTTGAACTTCCCGAACACGCCTCAAGTTCGTGTTGGTTGTGCTTTGTATTGTCGCGAAGTTGAGCGGGTGTTGGTTATGAGTGAGTGAGTTATGTGCCATAAATCACAGGTGGGGCTGGTGTCATGCTACGCTATTGTTCCCCCTATGTCTGAATTTTTAGTTTTTAAGAGCTAGCGCGCGCTCTGTTGAGGACGAGGCGAAGAGGTATCTCTCTCTCACTCTCCTATTGATTGAAATACATTTTGTTTACAAAACGATCCGTAGCAGCGAACTCGATTTAAAATGTGAAGATCTATTTTGTAAAGCGACTCTTGAACCGAGAGTTAGAGAAATATAGACACGTAAGTATACTGAATCTGCACCTGATGGACTGGGGTTAGTTTCCCCGTCCCTCCTGTGCTGTATTGATGGTGAGAAGTACAGCTAGCCAACCACACTGACGTACTTAAGGAGGAAAGACACTAATGTCATATACAAAGAAATGTCACTATACCGAACGAGTCTGAGTCGCTGTCAGCCTTCATTCGGGGGATAGTGGGTTCGAACCCCACTGTTGGCGGACCTGAAGTTCATCTGTGATTTGCCATTTTCACAACAAGCAAATGCTGGGCTTGTGCCACGGCCGCTTCTTTCACACTCTCCGCTCTCTGTCTCACCCCATCGTCGCCATAAGACCTGTCTGTTTCGGTGCGAGTGAAAGCAAATTCTAAAAGACAATTACTATACTTGCTACCGTTTGAAATCGAGGTGGGTCGCTAACCTGCGGTATAGTCTAGACACAAAACACGATGAAATTGCAACGTCCACTTTGCAGGGAACCTTACTCCAGTTCTTCTTGAAATTTTCAGTACCAACAATACGTTTTATAACAATAAAACGGCACAAACCATAATATTTTATCATCCTACTTCCCTCCCTCCTTTTTAAAGGAACTTTTACTCATCCCCTCCCAAGATAATTATGCTCGAACGATTGTTTTATTAATATCATATAACTTTTTACATTGTGCTTGTAATGATCACTATCATGTCCGGCTCCATAGCTGAAAGGTTAGCGTGCTGATCTTTCGTGTAAGGCGGTCCCAATTCGATTCCCGGATAAGACGGGATATATAACTTTCATTAATTAATTGTTCAGGATCGGGGCATGGGTGTTTGTGCTGTCTTCATCATTACAAGTTCATTTTAGGTAAGGCCCCATTCTCATAGACATGCGTGTCGCCTGTAGGGCATCAACTTGCAAGACCTGCACCAGGGTTATTCAGAGGCCACACGCCATGATAATTACTATTATTACTTTATTCTAAGAGACAGTTATTATTTACTTAATGGGTTTTAAAATACATAAATAAGCTTATTTTTCGCACAATGGTTTATAGTAACTGACCACGACTGAGAATACGCATGCGCTGTAGGTTCCCCGAAGGAACTTATTCTGTGGTAGAGAAAATGTGTGAAATGATGTTCATGGTTTGTGGTTTGTTTGCAGGTGGAGTTGGTATCGCGGCCTGCGGGTCGTCACGCAGAGCGCAGCTCGTCGCTACGTCTGGACACGCATCGTGCTCCCCCCGTGGTATCATCCCCCACCAGCACGTCCCTGCTGTCCATGCTAGTCCCCAGGGATAGCCAGGAGGCTGTTCAGGAGGAGCACGATATCCAGGCTGGGATGGAGGCCAAACAGCTGGGAGGAGTCCGGCGACTACAGCTTGAGCTGCTCGCTGGCTCCGGTGCAGCCATCCTGCTGTTCCTGCTCGTGCTCGGTGTCACGGTGTGGCACTGCAGACGGCGAGGAGGAGCTGCGTGGCAAATGAGGCCCCACAAACTAGTGGAGGACCTGCCCTCTGCAGGTAAGTGTTTCTTAACGGGGGTTCAGGTGATAAAATAAACCTCACCTAAGCCAAAAATGAGGAAGCTGAGGGTGTTGCTAACACAGGTTTTTACTTGTAAACAGAAATCTGCAACCTTACAACTATTAGTGTGAACAATTTTCTAATATATCTATCGGCCAATCCTCCACCCTTTTGAGTATTAGCAAAACAGAGACGAACACTGCTTTCGGAGAGATGGGAGTATACGGGACACCGGGCGAGTTGCCGTGTGGTTACATGCACGCAGCTGTGAGCTTGCATCCGGGACATAGTGGGTTCGAACCCCACTGTCGGCAGCCCTGAAGATGGTTTTCCGTGGTTTCCCATTTTACAGCAGGCAAATGCTGGGCCTGTACCTTAATTAAGGCCACGGCCTCTTCCTTGCCACTCCTAGACTTTCCCTTTCCCATTGTCGACATAAAACCTCTCTGTGTCGGTGCGACGTAAAGCAAATTGTAAAAACAAAAAACATTTAAAAAATGAGACACAACTTTCTGTTGCGACTTCTGCATTAGTTTGATAATTTCCATACTTGTACCCCGCCTAGGGCTATTTAGAAGCTCTTGCTGGTTCACTTTGCAGAATGGCGCCACAGTTAGGCTGGTCACAGATCCCTTATGCTGTGACCCAAGAAAGCCGAATAAACAGCAATGACCTTTCTGAGTTTACTCTTAGGAAAATACTAATCATAAAACTAAGTGGCCTCTTGGTGACAGGGGCTTTAGTGTACCATTGAATCTAATAACGACAAGCCGCGCCTGATTCAAAACATAACGTCGTGTATAATACATGAGTCGTTTCATAGTTCATGACAACTGTGCTGTATCTTCCGCTATGTGCGTTTTAAGACCAAGGGAATGGGGATCCGAGTAAAGGAGCTAATGGCAAGGAGCAATCAAAATAAATAGAAATCATTCTTTGATTATGGATAAAATAAACATACATCTTGCGCATTCCGAGTCATATTTCAAGGGTACAAGATGATATATCGCGGGATAACTCGTAAGGAGACCACGGAAGTAAAATTGGGTATCATAACTTGCACATTCGTGATAGATGTTAGCTATAAAATGCGATATTTCTGCGTTACAGGGAATACAGAGGGTTGTTTCACCCTAATAGCTTCCAACCAATAAAGCACTTTGTTGATCAAATTTTGAAGAGGTTCGGAAGGTACTCCAGTCTTCCAAGCAATAAATCTAACTAAATTTACATAGCACACGAAGCTGGCAGTGACTCATTATGATCATGAAACAGGGCAGATAGGGATTGTCCTATGATTATTTTAAGGCCACCTTAAGTCTAAGCATCGACTACTTGCAATTTCATGTTCGATTCATGACTTTCCTCTCTGTTGCAGGTATCCAGCCAGTGATCACGCTTGCCAAAGCATGTCGAGGTCTGCCATCTCAGCCTGCCGCGACTTCAACAAACCCTCAACTCCGTACCGATACAGGAGTGACGAACCCATTGTTGCAGCACCATCAGTTGTCGGCGGTTCCTGAAGATGTTTGTGCTGCCACCACTCGGTTCCTTAAGGCAGCTCAGCGAGGAGCACGTAATGAAGTACAAGTGTGACGTCATAGCGATACCGCCGTGCCCTTTCTGTGGACCAGTTCCTAGGCAAAATAAATATATCACCACACCCTTTAGTGTTGCCATTGTAATAGGAATGATTTGGACCAAACCCTAGCTTGATAAAGAAATCAATGGTATCAATTTGATTGACATAGGAATACATGAACAGATTTCAGACATGAAGCGGTTTTGGTCTAATTCAGAGTCTGACTGTTTTATAAAGGAGGATCAGTGGATATGTTCCTAGGCGAAACAGATGTTAGTGTGTGGCAAGGAAAAACAGCTTTTGTGTTATAGATCTTCATTGCTACTGCTGTTTATTAAATATTATTATTAGCTGTGGTTCTTGCTGTGGAAATTGTCGACTATATAATTGCATTCTACCACCTGTTCCATTTCGCATAAAAATATTGTGCAAGGAAATTCAATTGGTCGCAATTCCTCAACAAAAATTGCATTAATAATAAAATATTTGTTGTGAGTGAGAGTTTGTGTGTGTATGAGCGTGTGTAACATTTGTTTTGCTTTATAATTTGTTTTCATCATCACTTGGATATAATTCAGCTTGTCTGGACAGTGTTACCAATAGGAATCAATAAAGACAGTTCCTAGACAGCATAGTGGCAACACAGAGTTTGTATAGCATAACGAACGTCATGATGCAAGAAATGAATAAGGATTTATTATTGGAAGCGGTTCAAAACCGGTGTGATTTTGTTTTAGTCTTAAACATCGTTATTATGGAATTGATGTTAACGGTTTGACCGTCGAATATATACCGGTTTTGTATGGGAATCTTTATTTTAGATTTTTTGTGGAAGTTGTAGATCTGTTATTGCTACAGCACTGTGTAGTAAGGCATTCCATGAAGAAGTGGTGTAAACATCATGTGTGTTAACTTCATGCCTGTATAATAAGTTGTAAAATGGTGCGTTTCTTTGTTCAGCATACTTAGTTTACGCTGTCAGTTGTATACTGAATGTAGCACTTTTGTGATCTAGAATATAAACATGGAATTTGTATCACGTCCTATATTAATCATGTGTGGTCATATATAGTCGAAAACATTAGGTCTGCTTTTACCAATTTTAGTTGGATATTTAGTTAAGACATATTGTTGACATGATCAACTTCGAACACACACTATCAACAATACCTAGAGCTTGTCCATACAACGTTATACTTAAACTCATTCTCATAAGAAATAGTTCTGATGTTTTTCAATTGAAAGAGATTATGCTTAGAAACTTCCGAACACTACATATATTGGACATCGTCAGCATAGTGATGATAGCTCGAGAGAGTTCCAATACCCTTCGCAAAGAACGAAGTTTGTTCTCAGACTGACCAGATTCTAAGCCGTATCATTGCAGTCCTGCCACCTCTTGGCTGCCCAGTCAGCTCTGTCTATGTTCCATCTGAACAACCCTTTCACATATAATATTTGGGATATGCTTAATACGGACTCTAGCCCCATGAAAGTAGTTTAATCAACATATTTTCTATGTACACTTCCAGTTGCAGTGCTAAGAAATGAGTCAGAGTCTCAGTTCATTACATACAATGATATAAACAAGGAAACTGAATGGGTTCCTAGGCAATATCACGATTAAGACCAATTTATTCTTAAGAGAGATATTAATGAGGACATCTGACAGTGCTTTATTAAATATCATCGCTCTTAGGAATAGTAGAAAATTAAAACTAATTTAGTGCATATTTTGCTTTATTAACTTTTGGCACTTTGTTGATGAAAAATATATTACTTGTTCGTAGCCTTCATGCCACCATTTGCACCCTATTTGAAAGGGTTCTGTTTATGTGACATAATTCCAAAATAATTTAGACCTGTGAGGTCGCGGTAAATTTCGCAAAATTTGGTTTGAAGTGAATTGCCTGAAAACAAACACTCAGACGTCTAGTCTCCATTTCCGAGGAACCGAAAATTACTTTCTTGTATCAGCAACGAGTATAAGGTACTCGTAAAATAGCCCAAGTTCTTACTGTAGCTGTCGGAAAGGGAAGGTAACACATTGTAAAGTGTCGGTGTGCCATCAGGAGAATAACTTCTGAACTGCTTAGAGCAGATATAACTTCTTAAGCTGGAATTCTCCACTAGTTGACATGTTTATTTGTACTTTCATAAGTTTCAGTTCTTACATTGTGGACTTTTACGACTACGTAAAAAACCTAATTACTATACTGTGACAATTTAAGATAAAAATGTGTACAGAAAGAGTCATTGCTGCGCTATATGCATGCCTGCAAAATTTATAAAGCAATTTGTTTGTTTCCAAAGATTTTAGTACATATATAAATAATATACATAAACGCACTATTATGTATGTTTTAGTGATATTGCTCGTATAAAGTACATGGAAGTATGTATACATATTACCAATTGCTTCGTAATTTTGGAAGCTATTTTGTGATCATGTGGTCAATATACGTAACTAGGAATTTTTTCTAACAGAGAAAACTGTTTCTTTCTGACCGTGTAGTGAAAGAAATGCAACAATCATCTAAAATCAGTCTATGTAACGTAATTTTTGCTTACTTTTGTACATATATATAAAATTCGCAATAATTATACTGATAATATAATATAATATTCATGAGAAATATGTTTAATCAATGCATATTCAAATATACAGAGATGGTATCATCTAGAGTGAGACAGAAAAAGTGTTGTAATCAATGAATCTTCCAAGTATATAAAGGTATATATACTGTATATGTACATATATATTACAAGATTAGGGCATTGATATGTTCCAAATAAGCCAATGAAGTCAGTAACAGTATTCATGCAGAGGGTGCCCGGAAAAGAGAATGCCATTAATAGAACATGTATTTTCTCTGTAGATGTCTTCTTTTCAAAAACCTTTGGGGCAGGGACCTGCGTTTTTTGTTAATTTCATGTTTAAAAACGGTATTTTATTGCATTCGTCTTTACGTTATTTTTTAAGTGAATTTGGATATATTTTGAAGGTGATTTGTGTAATTTTAAAAAGTAGTTTTTCGGTGAGGTCATGACACATTTAAAAGATTTTGTGATTTTTAGAGGTAAATTTGCACGCGTTACATTTATTGAATGACATTGAGTTGTTATAAATGAAAAGCATTTTTATCTTGTCAGCTATCACTGAAAGAGGCAAAATATCATAAAAGTAAAATTCACAATTTTGCGTTTACTAATTGTGAAAGGCGAGAATTGCCATTGTGTTCACATTATCTTCTTTGATGTCGCTGAGCAGGAAGAAAGGAAACTGTCACAGTCCTCACTCATTTTTTAGGAGCTCTGCCACTAAACTTACGTTGGCTGTGAAGCAAACACTACATAAAACGTGTCCGCTGACCTTGTAGTTCACTTCACAAGATTTGAATGACCGAAGCAGACGAAGATTTTTTTAAAATATCAGACCAACGTGATTTCGCGCTATTATTCAAATGAAGTTTATACTTTTGATTTATTCGCGTTTACTACTGGTATTCCATTTCACGAAAAAAATACACTTACTTTACGAATTATTAGAATACATCATGCCTATAAGCTGTTTCGTAAACATTTTGGGATATTTTTTAGAATCTGTTTTATCGCAAAGGCGAAAAATGCTGGTCCTTGGCAATTAGTACTAGCCTAATTAATTAATTGTCAATTTTCTTTTCTGTGAACAAATCAATCCATTGTGTGCATTAGTTGTTTCATTCTTGGGTGCCCGTTTTTTATTGTACTAAAAGCTAAATTAGAATTTTTTTACTAATATAAAAAGAATGAAAAATTTGCAATCATATCTGCTAATAATATATCCTTGTGGTGTGTGCCTGTGTGAAGCATTGTTTTGCGTGACAGTAAACTTAACAGTACTTTCTATGATGAATGGTTTATAACTAGGAAACGTGTCAAAATTTCCTCAGTATGATGTATTAATTATGCTGACATTAGGTTCTATTAATAGAATTTTTGAAAATCCCATAGACATTATTATAATATTGCTTGTTCTTTAGCACCAGTGTTGTATGTTTAAAAAATTCAAATAAGAGGGAGGGGATGATCATATTAATGCACAATTACCTAGAATCCATTTGTTAAAAAAATATTTGTTAGTCTTATGATAACTGATGTATGGAATAGAACTTTGTCAAAATGTTGTTGAACGACAGCACCCATGAAAGTTTGAAAGCTTAACAAAAATAATATAATTTGTGTCAAATACTTCATCCTAAATGGATGACTTGTAAAATTCATGTTCACATTATTTTGATCTCCCTTTCCTCCTCCCTGTCAAAAAATCAGTCGGCCCTTCAGACTTCCAAACAAGGGCTTGCTTCACATTCTCACCCTTCTACCATTCCCTAAAAAAAATACCACCCTCATATGTCCCCATTTGAAATCCCTCAGTGATTGTTCTATTCAACACGTTTTCATCCCTTCACCACCACCACCCCTGACGTATTGTGATTTAAATGTCATTCATTATCCCCTGCTTATATTGCTATTACGCCATTGTGCAGAGATTTGTCTATTTAATCCACGTCAGAGGTCTCACCTTGTAGCTTTAACAATAATAATAAAAATAAAAATCAGATTCATTGTCCTTTGTATGTCTGATTTCGATTTTTTCCCTCGTTTTTTAAATAGGCATTTGTCATTTGCTTTTCAGTGTATCATGGGGGCTATTTCCCGTTTTCTACTGTCAAGGGTTGGCAATTATGTTTGGCTCGGTGAGTGTGAGCTCATATGTCATCCGTATAATAAGCAACTAAGTACATGCAATGTGTGAATGATGCGGTGAGGTAAACAAAACCTTCGCTGATGCAGTCAAGTATCTCGGCAGGAAAAGCGTATACCCATAATGCAGTTATGAACGAGACACGACATGATTCTCGTGCTGCTTGCTTCACTCCCGAATCTCGATCGATCCTGGGTCGATAATTTTATCTCAAGAAGTGTTTGGGTGGCTCCAACGACCCCAGAAATACGTGGAACAAGCCGAAAAAAGTAATTTTTTACTCGGGTGACATAAATATATCAGAATTTATTTCAGTTCGATTTCATAAAAATGGTGGGCTGTGTGGCTCTGATGGTAGAACTCAGGCATTTTGAGTCGGTGTTCGTGGGATCGATCCTGGCTCATCCCGATGATATTTGAGGTGCTCAAATTCGTCAGCCTCGTGTCTAGAGTTACTGGAATGTAAAAGAACTCCAGCGGGGCAAAGTTCCGTCAGTTCGGTCTCTCCAAAAGCCATTAAAAGCTAGCTACTGGGACGTAAAACTATGATGATTTCTTTAAAATCTCAATACCGTATTTTACGAAGAAGGTTGCGAAATAGCACTGAATGTACAGTCGTTTTTCAGAGGATCACTGTAAAATGCGTGTTGCATTGCTTGCAAGATAGAATCGATTTTAATATCCTTCGAGTTTTCCACAAAAATTGAATTTCGAAATTTAGGAACAGCATCCTAGGAAAATGCTTTAGAAATGGATGTGTCATTTGCGAGTGACCCTCTTCTTTACACCGAGTAGTTTCATTTTACACAAAGCCTTAACTTTTACAGATTTAAGACATTTTCAGTAGAATGAACGTATGCTGCAAATAACAATAAGATGGAGAAGAAGAATACCGGGCGAAACTGCGATGTAATTATTGCCGATGAATCACTCCGGGCTTATCATTTCTGTCAAAGGAGGCACTGTGGAATCAGCCACGGCTATGCAAGCGTCGTCTTGCAGATACAGCAGTATATTTATTTGAATAATAAATTTGATATAGCGAATGTAACTGCGTAATTCCATAACAAAGTTTGAAGCGGCAGCTGGTAGTAAACTCACGCTACCGTCTAAACAGTACGCTAACACGTTACTGGATTGAAACACAATGATAGAAGCTTCTACACGGTACGTAGGGGAGGGTGTTGTAACTAGCGCAGCTGCCACCATTCTACCTCGCCGCGCACCACGGCAACTAGGACCTGCTTAATGGAAATTCAAAAATTATGTAGAAAAATCGGCAGTCCTCTAAAAAATAGTTTTTCCCAAGTCTTTCAGGCTGTATACTTTAAAATGAGTGTTCACTCATAATAATCTGTTCGGCAGTTTGTTATCGTATTTCCATTCCCGAAAACTGCTTATCAGATCACGTATAGAAATAATCTTGCTTCATGACAAAACCCATGCTGACGAGTTGAGATCCTTCTTTCTTGAGAGGGAAATAGCATCTGGTTCATCGGGATAGATTGTGTCACTTATGAACTAATGTATGCATGTAGTCGGTCATAATTATTTATTAGAGTAAATCCAAAGCCTTCATATTTGCATTTCCTGTTAAAATTATCATATCATAGAATTTTCATTGTTTATTTCAGATCTTTCGAGCCTTTCCTAGTGTGTAATAAATTGTCATTATAATTGCCAACTCTAACAAAGAAAACCGAACGTTTGTTTTCTCAGAGTATTGTTACTTTTTGTTTGATAAACTACAACTGCCGTTGTGTACTATCTCTATATTTAGCTAGTAGAAGCATCCAGAAATATCAAAATATATATTAATATTGCTGACCTAGACTTTTGAGCTTTGACTATTGTATCAGCCCAAGAACTATGAATGTACTACTGTGTCTGCCCGTAGATTGTTTATTAAGCAAAATGTTTAACAAAAACATTGTCAATACCTTATTATGATTATTATTATTATTATTACTATTAATTTATTGTAAATATATTTACATAATTACTGTATATAAATACTGTGTAAGTTATTTTTGTATCAAAAACACAACATTGAGAAGACTTTGAAATGTAAAATAAAAAGTCTTTGTAATGTAAATAGAAATAAAAAATAAGTTAATGTGAAACTGATTATTATTACTTTGAAACCCCCTCACATTTTTCAGACCGAGCAAACTGGCTTTCCATGGTTGCCCATTTTCACATCAGGCAAACCCTGCGACTGTAACTTAATTAGCCCTTTCCTATCCCATCGTCGCCATAAGACCTATCTGTATCGGTGCGACGTAAAGCAAATTATATATTTTTAAATCTGGGTTATAGTGATACACGTGTACCTATTATAAAAGTCCAGGAATCATATAATAAGTAACCTTCGGATTCTTATAACCTAAAAATCAGGAAATATGTATTCATTTTTGCCCGAAAAATATCAAAATATGACCAGAAAAATACTAGGAAATATAACGCAAAAGAAATAGTGAATACCAATACATAATACACACTCGGAAACATTATGCAAAATAAATTGTTAATCAAAATTTGCCTAGAAGATCAGCAACAAACTGGCCATATTTCTAGAACATTTTTTTCTCCATTTCGACAATTTACTGCTCCCGAAACTTCAGTTAACGACAAAATATTTCGAACGTAACCAGAAGACCCCAACACAAACTAAATCACTTGTAACTATCGCCACAAAACATGTGAATAATAAGTCTTCGTGCTCACAAAAGCTAGAAATGTGTTTAATAAAATTACTTCCTCATTATAGACTTATGCCCTTAAGCATTCAGTCTGCAAGCGTCTGCGAACTTACTAAGCGACTCTAAATCCTCTATTTGCAATCAGTTCTGTAACCTCGGTTTGTTCCTTGTCTCTAATCTTTAAATTTTGAGAAAGTGAGTCCAACCATCGTAGGTTTGTTACTTACTGACATCAGTTTAGTCTTGATCTGGGCATAAGGTCCGGAGAAACTTCACCTCTTTCTAGACCTCCTAAATCAGCAACATCCTTGAATTAACTTCACTATGGAGATAGAGTCGCGCGAATTCCTTTCTTTCTTAGATGTTGTAGTCGGACGGCTCCTGATAGCACACCGTCTATCGCAAGCTTACCTACACATAATCCAGCACAGAAACAGGGTATTCTCACGACACTAACCACGAGGGCGAAACGAATTTGTGAGCCATCAACTATCCAGGAAGAGATTAACATACTAAAAGTATTGGTTACAACGATGTAAGAATTTATAGAGCGCTACATCCCAGTGGGACGACTAAGGAAAGCTCACAGATCGAAGAAGTGATGGGGACCTTTCTTTTGTCCACAGTACCATAGCCAAGATCCTTCGCAAGCACAATACAGAAAACTGTGTTTGGCATCGTCACCGAAATTGGTCTCGCATTCAGTAAAAACAAGGACACATTGTCCCCACTATTATACCCTGAGAGGTGCACGGATTTCCCTGTACTTGCGGCAAGCTATACATTGACCAAACATGCCGAGCCATTGGTACTCCTATCAAGGAACACCCAAGAAATATCCGTTTCAACTAGCCAGCCAAGTCAGCAATACATCTGCTAGGTATCGTCGGGTCATGATGTATCCAAGATGTTCGAGCTCTTACCTACACAAAACAAAACAGGTCTAGGGTTATACTGGAAGAAGTGTAAATATTCTGATAATTTCAACGGATATGTGGTTGCCAGCCATTACAGATTTACGATTGCCCGCCCTTTACAGTTGTTATTTCTTCTGAACTCGCTCTCTGCTCTCACTCGATGCTATGTGTCATACTTTCATAACCTGTTAGTGTATATTTATTTAGCCAAAATCGGCACTTGCCAACTGATGACAAGACCATACTTCACGCAGATGATATTGCTTTGGTTGGTGAGTTATATCAGGAGGTTGAGGTAGTCTTGGAACGATGGCGAGTAATACAGGAAGCAAATGGATTACTAATAAGTCGCTATAAGACAGAGTATATGTTCTTCAAATTTGTGCAGCCTACACAACACTGTCTTCCTTGCTGGAGAAGCACTGATGATGACCAACAAGTTCAAATATTTTGGATCAGTCATCACAACTGATGGTAATATCGACAGAGGCGTTAAGCATCGCATCAGTGTTGGTTGGATGAAAGAGCGGTCTCTTACTGGTGTTTTGTGCGATAAGCGGATACCAGTCGACTTGCCCTCATGTACGGCTCCGAATGTTGGACAAGGCAGAAAAAACATGACCATCGAACGCATGTCACAGAGATGCGGATGTTGCGAAGGTCGGCGGGAGTCACTGCATGACAAAGTGCGCTTTGAATATGTGCGAGAATCTATCAAAGTTGTGCACAGCTGCGCTGGTATGGTCACGTCAGAGGAAGAAATGAACACCATTTGGTACAGAAAACTGTGTGCCGCTGAAGAACCGAAGAGAGGAAGAGGGCACAAACTGCTGAGGCTGCTTAAAGTGCCATTAGATCTGGTGCAAGAACGTCGGACAAATTCTCTCCGAGTAAGACGAGCCGACCGTGAGTGAGCTCGAGAATGACCGTTTTATGGGTTCATATACGGCTAGAAAAGAAGAAGGTACCTGTAACCATTGAGGTCTAGGACTATAAAACATTAAATTAAGGTACAGTACTACAATTATGTTTAACAGGAGTGTTGTGGTACCACCTCACCTGTTTGTGAAGTCAGCGCGCTACACAACGAGTCTTCGGGAAAACGACGTATTTCCCTGCCAGCACCCTCACGAGACTGTGACGTCACGGAGGTCATGCCTGTTGAACATGCCCACCGAACTGAAATAATAAATAACAAACAATGTAATACTTATTAAATACATACTTCAAATCACAATTTGAAAAATAATGTATCAACTTTCCAGAACGTCAGCCGGGAGGTTTCCCCTCTAGCCTCATCATACCTGCTTTGCAAGGCTCTATCACTTAATACATTTTCTTTACTCACATCACTCATATTAAGATTGTAAACTTACAAAGCTTTCTGCTAGAACTCTTCTCTGTCGGCAGCCCTGAATATGGTTTTCCGTGGTTTCCCATTTTCACACCAGGCAAATGCTGGGGCTGTACCTTAATTGAATCGGTTATTGGAAAAAGGAAGAATGTCCAAGCAGCCCTGTTTTGAGAAAACTGGAAAAAACTGAATAGCATTCATATTATTGGTCCTGGAGTTTTGTGATACATTGCAAAGTTGTAAAGCTATGCAGCAGGAACATTATGACAGCCAGATAGAGGGCATTTTCACAACTGATTAAAGCCTTGGACATTCTTCCTTTTTCCAACAATTCAAAATTTCGAAGGTAATGAAAATTTTTTTAAGAGAAACACTCGTTTATGTCACCGTAACCAATTAGTTTATTGCATATAAATCCACAACACATACAAGGAAAACTTCTTAGCTCGGCACATACCACTCAAAATTGCAATTCCTTACATGAAAACATTTTGTTTTAATTGTCCTATTCAATTTCTACATCAGACTGATCATCACTTCTCGTCGACCACTGAACAATATTATTGTAAAATCCCTGATACTCTGAAGGAATGTACTTGATGATTTTCTGAACATCTTCGATTTTCTTGCGGTTGAGAGGAACTACTTCTTTGTATGCTTTGTCCTCAGGACCTGTCGGTATTTCTAGTCCCTTAAGAAGCCTGAAGGAGCTGAAGTTTATTCCATCAATAAACTCCGATACACATATGTAGCCTGGTAGCTCTGGTTTGTAGATTAAATGTCTATAGCTTGCAAGAGAGAACTTAACTTTCATTTCGCTATCCAAGGCAGTACAACTTCTCTTGAAATATGATGGACACACACTGCTTAAATTAGACCATACCTTCATATTTCAAGAATTTGGCTTGAAATGCATGAGGCTTCTTTCTACAATTCACTATAATTTCAACATACTGTTCAACTGAATACACCCATTTTCGTCTTCGTAACACTCTTTTGATGAAAGAAAAATCCCTGTCACAAGGCAAGAAAGGGTGACCTCGTATTGGAAAATAATGTTGAATTGTTTGAAATTTTCCAATCATGGTAAGATACATCAAAAATCGAACAACAGTGTTGTTCCTGTTTTGTCCAGCACAGGAATAACTAAAAAGGTAAAGTTCTCTAACTGTGTCAGGAAGTCTACGTAAATAATCATACAAAAAGGTGCACCCTCGTTTGGGCCGAGTTGGAAAAGATCTAATATGTTTATCTATCTTGAGAATAACATCTGGTTTTGGAGCATTTCCTCTATTGAGGTGTCGTCTCCTATTATCATTTGGAGACTGACCATTAACGAGTACCGGTAGTGTTGTAAGCGAACAATAGCTTTATCACTTCTAGCATGTAAACTTGAATAAGCTGTCCGGCACACAGGCAACTTCTCAGAATCCTTCATAGCATAAAATTTAAATGTACCTCTTTTCACAAATCTTGGTTCCTCTTTTCTACTTCTTCTTGCTACTGGTGTATACTCTATCAGTCCCATAAGGTACAAATCTGTCTCTTTCTTAGTTCTGCCATCATACACTGTAGAGATAATAGTCATTTGCTGCTCCTCCGTAATTCTGTCAAAACACCTCTTTGGGCAACTGCAAGAAACATATAAGAGAAAGATATTAGGGAAATATAAGCAAAGTTGTTGTACATATAAATTATATCTATATATCCATAATAAACAACATTATCACACATAAGGGCAAAATCCTTTTAAACGATAACCGAGTTTCACAAATACCACCGAGTTATAGATACTGTTGAAATAACGAAACTACACGGTACTTACCGACATTGAGGTCCAGTAGATTTTGGCGGTACAATAACACCTTTCGAAGTAATGTATTGCTGGCCCAAGGACTTGGTTCTCTTGCGTTTCTCTTTGCTATAAGCAGCTGTTTTCTAATGCCTTTTCTTCTTGGTAGCACTTGATCGTCAACAGACTCACTTTCGCTCATTTTAACGCTATTCGTCACTATAATATTTTTAAACTTACTGTTTTTCACCAGCAATAAATTGCAACTGACAGTGAATAACTCATCCAACACCAACAGAATAAGAACACTCTCTCCTCGTAAGATTGCGCTCCCGTACAGTGGCGCTGTTCATGGCAGTGAGTGGAACAAAGACGAAAGTCCGGACAATCTTCCCTTTTCCACTCACCCGAAACTATGATGGCCCACAGATCCCTGCGTTTTACACGGACATTCATCCTTTATCTACCAATCGACGCGTCCATGTATCGCGAGCAAACTGTATATCTCAGCTTAAATTTGAGAAAATTGGACATTCTTCCTTTTTCCAATCACCGATTCAATTAAGGCCACGGCCGCTTCCTTCCCAGCCCTAGCCCTTTCCTGTCCCATCGTCGCCATAAGACATATCTGTGTCGGTCCGACATAAACCCAATAGCAAAAAAAAAAAAACCCTCTTCTCATGATCAATTTAGGCAGTCAATTATAGGGATATCGATTTTTCATTGTGTTCTGGCAACGAGAAACTTATTGAACATATTAGGTTAGATTTGTATATGTGATCCTTTTTCTAAAGCATCCTCAAGCTTATTCAGATTAAGGATTTAATGTGCATTTAGTAAAATAAGCAAGACAGAGAAACTTTTATTTTGTACATAGTAAAAAAGCATCAACAATAAACATTTTATTTGTGTTGTGCAGATCTGCTTCTTTGTTTACAACAGAAAGAAAGAACATATCAACAGAAAAGTTCATGTATTATTTTTCAAATTGTGATTTAAAGTATGTATTTAATAAGCATATTTTTTATTATTTATGTACTAGCACATGTACCCGTGCTTCTCTACGTGCTATTCTACATTGTACACGGATTTCTACGTGAATTACTGCGTGTATCTTAGCGTTATCCATGAAAAACCATTGGAAGACCACATACGTTGCTTCAGATGTACGGTGAGCGTCGGGAAGTTTTGACGATAATGGCAGGCCACGTTTCCTACTGCTATTCACAATCTAGTTCGGGAGTTTCTACTATAAGGGCAGGCTTGCGTGCCTACTGCTATTCACAATCGAGACCAGGAGTTTTCATTATAAAGACAAGCCCCATTTCATTATGTCATGCACAATCGAGTTGGAGAGATTTGATTATAATCAAGAAATTTAGCTCTACTACGGTATAATGGATAAAGATACGACAAAAAGTCATAGGACGCGACACCGGGCGAGTTGGCCGTGCGGTTAGGGGCTCGCAGCTGTGAGCTTGCATCCGGGAGATAGTGGGTTCGAGCCTAGCAGACGGCAGCCCTGAAGATGGTTTTCCGTGGTTTTCCATTTTCACACCAGGCAAATGCTGGGGCTGTGCCTTAATTAAGGCCACGGCCGAATTCTTCTTACCCCTAGACCTTTCCTATCCCATTTTCTTAAGACCTATCTGTGTCGGTGCAACGTAAAGCAAGTTGCAAAGAAAGTCATAGGACCAAAGTTGTAAATCTCTCCATATTGAAAGACGATCATGCTATCTGTTTTTTGATACGACTTACCGTTCAGCCACCAATTTCCCCGAAACGAAGGTCTGCACCGTCATTCAAATTGCCTCCATATTTCGATATTTTTCAGGGCCAAAAAGTTACACAATTAAAAATCTTGGATTGTTTTCTCTAAGGAAAGAGAGTCTAGTTTTCATGATTCGCACTCTCATACATAGAAATTAAGAAAGAAAGTAATATAGTTAAGAAAGTTGGCATTAATTGAAGATAGGATAATAACTGAGAACGGCGGGATAGGAAAAATATGTAAATACCAAGCAGATGTATTGGAAAAATAATATGTCCCTCAATGGTGGTGATTATTGTTTTAAGAGGAAGTACAGCTAGGCAACCATCCTCTCTATAACACTAATCAGAGAGGAAAAAATGGAAGGGATCCGACACTTCGAAAAATGAAGATATCGGCCATAGGAAGACAAGGGACAATAATAATGTTATTTTCTTTACGTCACACTAACTACTATTACGGTTTTCGGAGACGCCGAGATGCCGGAATTTAGTCCCGCAGGAGTTCTTTTACGTGTCAGTAAATCTACCGACACGAGGCTGACGTATTTGAGCACCTTCTAATACCACCGGAATGAGTCAAGGTCGAACCTGTCAAGTTGGGGTCAGAGGGCCAGTGCCTCAACCTTCCGAGCCACTCAGCCTGGCAAACAAGGGTCACGAAGGGCGTGAAAATTAAAGACTCTCTAGGCGTCGAGTGCTCTAATACCATCGGGGTCGGAAAAGAACGAGTTGACCAAGGGAGGTAGGATAAGATAGATGAAAGTGAAGAGCCTGGCACAAGTAAGTGGAAGCAATGCCAGGACTCAGCTATGGACCCCGCTCCCAATTTCGAAGCTCCTCAGGCCCATTTTAGTCGCCTGTTACGACAGGCAGGGGATACCGTGGGTGTTATTCTACCGCCCCCACACACAGGGGGAAAATGTTCCTAGCTAAATTGTAATGATGTGAGTTACAGATTTAAGAAAACGGCAACAGAAGAGAAATTTAGGCGCAGGGATTCTTAGATAAGAAGATAACTTATGGTGTTACTACTTAAGCCTAAAGGGGCAAGGCAGAGGTAAGAAGGAAAAGGAGAGAACGAAAGTAGGAGAGAAATACAGTAAAATTTATAGTAAATGCCATAAGACACCTCACGATATGAAATAATGGCCTACAGCCTCCCTTAGTATTATTCGAAGACGATTGAAACCCCCAACGATATTCAGCAAAACCCCCACAGAATAGCAGCTTGACGTCTCTCTCGCCTTCTACCCAACGAACAAACACGAGTTTAATGACGGAAATGGCATTACGTTCTGTCCCTGCTGACAAGCAGCCAGAGACCGGTAACCGGTAGGTTCGTTGTCGGTAACTCTATTCAGAGCATGAAACAGGCAAAAAATAGTAATTTTCTCCGTCATTTCAAGAGTAAGCGAAATTATGTACATAACAAAAGTTGTTTAAAATGAAGAGAAGTTTCCCATACGTTCTAAGAATTTTACAGAAAAACAATAGTATAGGACAAAATTTAAAAAAAAACCCTGTTCTGGTGTTAGTATAATTCCCCAGTCTATTCAGTGATTTTTAAATTATATACATATCTAAAACTGCTCCTGGGCGAGTATACTATAAATGTGAAGTTTGGTCGAGAATTGTCCAGTCGTTTCGCCGTTATGGTGGAACAGACGTACAGACAGACCAAAAAGCTGAAAACCACTGATACGGTCTTGAGTAGAACTAAAACTGATTGAAATATGAAAAACTGGCAAATGAAATGAAATTACAGACAGCGGAACCCCCACACCTTTATTTACCGTATACAGATTTATGATAGGCTCTAGAGGGACAATTCCATAGGAGACGTTGAACCTCCTCACATTTGAAAAATCCTCGATACCATCATCTAGGCCATAGCGGACTGTGCTAAAACAGTAATAATCCATTGGTGATTGTTAAACACCCATTATTTTGTACTCCCTGACCTGAAACATAATGTAGTCTATCGGATTTCCTTTCTCCAACAAAATCCTTCTACTCGTTGACAGTTTTAATTTTGAGTTCCAGCTCAAAGCCCCCTTACACCCAAACAACAGATAAATGAAATATTCTTCATACAAAGCACAGGAGGTCGAATATTTCGAGTCCCTAAGGGTGGCTATCAGGCGGATTTTCTCTCACTCTGCAAAATACCTTTGAGAATTTTTGTACATTATTGGGCACTCAACGACTTCATGCCCCACGAGCACCGAAGAGGAGATCTCTTAACTCCCATCTGAGGAATACGGGAGAGACTTGAGTAGCCTAGTGAACATCCTTCTCAAAGCGAATTGTGCGGTCCAGAATCATCGCTCTCTTCAATGGCCTATTAAGCGCTGTTTTGGTCCTTCCTTCCTCCCTCTCTCCCGATCGCAGAGACTTATCTCCAGATTTAGTATTCCTGTATTTTTTTGAAAATCCCAGCTTTTTCCTAGTTCTTTAAGTAGCTGGACAGAATTGATGTTCAGTGGCTCTGGCAAGACAGATGGTGTTCTCGCATATCACAGAATCTCTAACGTAATGCTTTTTGTTTTATCATTTCCAAACAGCAATGCCAGCTGTGAGACTACTTTTTAGCATATTTACAAGAATAAAAACTCAATTCATATCAAAGCTTCCCGAAAAAGAATTCTGGAAAAACTGAACCTTAAAACCCGTTCAACAAGGCGAGTGCTTTGAGCCTAAATATAGTTGAGAAATGCATGTAGAGTCATGTGTTCTAAAGCTCGGACACGTGCAGCAGTTCAGAAGTCCACTGTGTAGCACAAGGTGGAGGTATTGATATAATTTGCCATCAGTCGGAGATAACACGAAGCAGAAATCATTGACCCTACGATACGGTTTGAAGACTCTCTTTCCCAGCCAGATGACGTAGATAAAGAAAAACAGGACGTTAACAATTCCGTACTCCCAGAAAGTCTACAGAGTTGTATGAACATACGAGTAAGTGGACTGTTTCTGGGTGCTTGACGGACCATCCCCAGAAATTTTGTCGAATGGCGGCAAATTTTACAGACTGGGCAAAATTGTTTCCACGATTATAAAATTCTCAGTGGCAATAATACGCAACCATTTGTATGGAAAACGTAGTATTTAATTTCCTCCTGACAGCACAAAAATTGTTCATATCCTTCAGTACACTGATATTTCTTTTCGAAACCAGCAATTCAATTATTTTTTCAAAGAACGTGTGAGCTATTCTGTGTCCTTTGGAAAACGTGTATTGGTGACAGAATGAATAATAAACTAAAATACATGCAATATTTCAGTATTTATACATTAATTAATTAATAAAAAAGATAAATTACATAACTGAGTAGTATAATGTGTTCAATATTCTTCAAAGATACGTCATCAATGATGTGCCGTACCATATCGGGATACGCCGCAAAAAATATCCTGATATTTTACTTTTGAAAGTTGGCACGTCTGGCTACAATTTCTACCTGTCTGTCGCTGCCGTCCTCCGCCAAGCAATGCACCTCTTCATGTACTACCCACTTCGCCTTTTTTCAAAGCCTCAGCAATTCTAGGTCGAACAACATGATGCCAAGTGTTCCTCATCCGCTCGCCTTTTGGACAACATCCTAGGTCATGGCCCAATGCTTCGACTTCTTCACATCCTGGGAAACTGTAGTAGTAGTAGTAGTAGTAGTAGTAGACGTTCTTCCTGGAACGGAGCGTATCGCTGCTGTGTTTCACTACATCGATATCGCAGATGTCCATTCCGAAGACGGCATATCTTGTTTACCGCCAATCCAGGATTTGCTCAACTGCTCATCCTCGTATACAGTTACACCTTTACCTTTACTGCTAAGGATGTTTCTCAACTGACGTCCAGTTTGCGACAGTGTATCCTCATTCATTAAAAGCAATTTCTAGTTTGATTAACGCAGATCTAATTTCATCATGGAAGTCCCAACTTTTGTGCAAATGACATCCTCTATTAGAATCAATTATTTGATAATATTATAATGCTGCAAAATGGCTTCCCAGGTAGATCTAAAGGTGCCGAAACTCCTCACATTATTGGATGCATTATTCGGACAGTCATGTCACAAGCTCAAGATTTCTTTAATTGATGATCTAGTCGTCTTATCCACATCATCCATGAAAGATTCTGTAATTTTCCCCAATAGGTGTTGTCTGTAGCTTATAAATTATTCTTGACCAAATGAACTGATTTATGATCTGGTTTTAATACGGTAGAATATGCCAAAGAGTGAAATACTGAATGATGTTTCTCTGTTAAAGATATTTGATTATCTCGTCTTCTCCTAAGGACCCAATAAGGTAATGTGAGAGAAACCTTTTTTTACTGCTGAACCCATTGAAGCCAGGCTGTTAATAGCCTGATTAATAAGCCTTTGAGCCGAATCTTCATTTCTTCCATTAACCATTATATTATCAGCTAAGGCCATAGTTGACAAACCTTCCAGTTCAGGATGCACTATGAAGCCCAGCTCCTGTTTTATATGTGACGGAACGGTTAAAATGGTCAAAATCATCATGAATCCCTGAAGTCTGCCCCTTAGAATGGTGTATAATACATGGTAGTGTAACGATTAGAAATTGCCATAAATTTAATTTAAATGTCCGCTAGCAATAAGAAAATTGCCACCAATGCCAGTGAAAACGAGATGAGTTACATTGCCAAAACTGGTGCATATATTTAAAACCAAAATAAGAAATAATTCCCTATGTCCTTTCGGAACACATCTTCCTCTTGCCTGTATGAAGGAAATAAGCCCATTTTTAGAGATAGGTCCAGTCCCCAGCTGTTGGAGAAGTCAAAAGTCAAAACCCCAATGAATCGGTAAACAATGTTATATGGTCTCGCATTCCTAAAGCCACTTTTATGGGCATAAAACATTAAGATTTGGAGTTCTGGATGCAGTGTCCAATTTTAATAAAGGTAACATTGCAAATGTCATATATTACAGGAGTTAGAACTAAAAGTAGGAAGAATCAATGCCATGAAGGAGTTGGACAGAGAGAGACTACGACAGGCTGAAAAAATGGCTCAGGAAATGCATATAAAATGCAAGGGAATGCAGACACAAGTCTAAACGAACCACAGGAATATCCAGATTCTTGATATTCCAGACTTATTGAGGTCTACGGAAGGAACGACCTCACATTATTAAACAAACGTTACTGATCTCCTCAATTTCTGATGAGGGGTTCTAGTAAGGATGTAAAGGAGTCGCTCGTAAGACCCCAATTAGACCACGGTTCCAGTGTACGAGACCCCACCAGAATCACTTGGTTCGAGAACAGGAAAGGGTCGAAAGGAAATAAGCACGACCTGTTCTGTGTGATTTCCGACAAAAGAGTACTGTTACGAGAATTGTGCAAATTTTGGGCTGAGAAGACTTGGGAGTCAGGAGACAAGCTGCTCGACTAAATGGTATGTTCTAAGTTGTCAATGGAGAGATGGCCTGGAATGATATTAGTAGATGAATAGGCTTTAGTGGAGTTTTAAAAGCAGGAAATATCACTATATGAAGATAAAGGTGGAATTCAAGAGGAAAAATAGTCGTTTATAGGCAGAGGAATTGGGGATTGGAATAATTTACCAAAGTTGATGTTGGATAAATTTCAACCTTCTTCGAAATATTTATGGAGAAGTCTAGTTAAACAACTGCTAGGGAATCTGAACATGAGCGACTGCCCTAACGCGAATTAATGGTGATTGATTGATTGGTTGGTTGATTAATTGATTGATTGATTGATTGTTTGATTGATTAAAACCACGACAAAAGGTCCAAAGCACGTTTGAAGGACATTATTATACAAGAATGAGAAAATATCGACTCAGAAGTAATAAAAAGTACATCCACTTAATGCCCAAAATACTTGCTTCAGTTATCGCTACTAATGATGCATAAAATACTGATGTAGAAAGGTCATTCTCATTGCAGAAAGGCAGGGTATTGCCAATTCCATCAGAGTCATGCGTTATGTCGTCAAGTACTGACCATCGGATGTTGTCACGCAGTTCGGGTGACAACCGGCGCTACCCTGATTTCGGATCAAGAAGTGTGATATTGGATACCGGCCACACGGCAGTAGGTAACCAGGTTACAGATGCAAACAAAGCTACTGGTCAAGCTCTAGGATTCTGCAGCTGTCGGGAGCCCTGAAGATGGATTTTACGTGGTTTCTCATTTTTACACCAGGCAATTGTTGGGACTGTATGTTAGTTAAGGCCACAGCCGCTTCCTTCCCAGTCCTAGCCCTTTCCTATCCCATCGTCGCCAGAAGATCTATCAGTGTCGGTGCGACGTAAAGTAGGTTGTAAAATATGTATATTCTACAGCTGAGAATTCGATTCCCGGCCGGGTCGGGGATTTTAACCTTAATTGGTTAATTCCGATGGCTCTGGACTGTGTGTGTGTTTGTCGTCTTCAGCATCACAATTCATATTACTGAGAGAGCCTGGAACTGTCCCCAAAATTATCTTGCAACCATAGTAGCACACCAGTTTGAGAATCGTTGATGATGATGGCGCTTGGTGTTTAAAGAGGCCTAACATCTAGGTCATCGCCTCCTAATGGTACGACATGAGACTAAATGTAATGAAAAATTAAAAGTCCAAATTTCTGCATTGATCAGAATTCAAAACGTGAGGACGAAGAATGAATGGATGGAAATTAATTTTAAACAAACAGTGGATCCGACTCGCAATGCCGCACATTCACAGAAACTGATGTAAAACAAGAGTATTGCTGACCAAGGGATTGCTTCTATAGCATATTACTGAATCGATGATGCTCGCAGTCTAGAGGGGTCCAAAATCCAAGTCATCCGCCCCTCATGTTGGTACTTATCGCTAGTAAAGTAGAACCATGGTATTTGTCATGTTGCGGTACTAATCAAAAGTAGCGTAGACTCGCGGTATTCCACACATTATGGTACTATTCACAGATACTGAAATTCGCACATGTAATACAAACCTGCGGCGCCATTTACAGGCAACGAAAACCTATGGTGTTCATCACAGAAGTGTACTAACCACAGGGACTCGTACTTTCCCGTGGTGTTCCTCACAGAATGGTTACTAATCATAAGCAAGCCAGAAGCATGGTGTTTGCCCACCCATGGTGTCGCTCATATAGTGGTATAGTGGTACTAATCACAGGTACTGTAAAAGCCGGAAGCGCACTCTCTTGCTACTAAACAAAAACCTATTTTGTACCTAACATAGTGGTACTACGCGCAAGTAAAAGCGACCCATGGTGTTCCCCGCATGATGGTACTAATTACAAGTAGTCTCATAGTTCTTATTCGATCATCCCTTGGTCGCCCCTTTTAGTCGCCTCTTACGACAGGCAGGGGATACCGTGGATGTATTCTTCGTCTGCGTCCCCCACCCACAGGGGGTAGTTTGAGAATCTTCGACTGAAGCCCAGAGCAGAAGAAAGCGCCTAGCGGGTACACTGTGAACAAACTTACCCACGCGAATTATGGACTCTGCCATGGAGGGTAAGAGGAGCAAAGGAAGACCAAGACGAAGATGGTTAGATAAGAGGTATCAAGCTACGAGGCCACAGCGTTTGTTGCGCTTAATAATGAAGATGTATGTATGTGGAAATATATGAAATGAAAATCCACAGCCTGTTTCGAGTCATTCAACCGGGTGAAGCCCCATCTAGCGGCGAGAATAGGAATGGTGCCAGCTGCCGAAGCCTGTCACACTTCTCTGGGGCAATGTTTAATGACTGCCAGATGAAATGAAATGATAGTGGAGATTGTTGCTGGAATGAAAGCTGACAGGGAAAACCGAAGTATTCGGAGAAAAACTTGCCCCGCCTCCGCTTTTTCCAGCTCAGTGAGCGGGATTTGAACCACGGAATCCAGCGGTGAGAGGCCGGCGCGCTTTGCCGCCTGAGCCACGGAGGCTATGTACTAGATGCTGGAGTACGTTTCTTTATGTTTACTTTTAGGACTTTTATTACGTGTTTGAAGTGAATATCTTTATTGTGACGTTGACTCATAATGTACAAGCTCTTTTGTAGATTTAGAAATATTGTGTGTATAATTTTTAGTTTAATCGAGACTGTTTAGTTTTGTGTTAAACTACTTCCTTGTGGCGCATCAGATTGTCTGGGAATTAGTCGAACCTAAGAAAAGTAAGTTATAACTGTTTACGAGTCGCGCTATAGATATGACGTACAGGGACCCAGAGATTATGGAATCAACATTCTTTTCTCGTCTTTCATTTTGGTCACTTTCTTTTCTACGCCTTCCGAACCACCATGTGGATGGAGACTTCAACGGCATGCAGAGTGTCACAGTTCATCCTGAAAACTATGGATTCGACACTAATGCCGGTCGTTTTCGACTATTTTTATATGTTATCCCCTCCCCTAAGGGTGCTAGGGATGTCTTCCAGATAGTAAGTCATATTGTACCAAGTTTGGTTGAGAACTATGCTGGAACATACACACATTCATTCGTAATCTCTGTCATTATGGACTACTGCGTGCCGATGGGGCTGAACTTGGACTTATGCGTTATCTTGAGTGTCACTATTCAACTCAGTGATCGCAAAAGCTATGGATTCTACATTAATATTGGTCTATTTGTATTATTATTATTATTATTATTATTATTACACTTCACCCACTTTCCATCCCCGTCCTAAGGGGTGCAGTGGATGTCTTACCCCCGTAGTTTTTTTTCAGATAAGTCATACACGTACCAATTCTGAGTGACAACTATTCTGGATCATACTGGGTACATCCATAATCTCGCTACTGTTGCGCCATGGTTACGGCCGCTTCATCCGATCTCTGGAGCAGGGGTAGTGTGGTGTCGATATCTCCATAATGGTTAGTTTTAGGGCCTTAACGAGTTTTGTTCTTCGCGTCGTGAGGCTTAAAATGAGCTTTGTCTCGTTCTTGTACGACAAATCCGATATTTCCGCTATATTAGCCTAAGTTAATGTGCCAAAGTGCCTAGGAGTAGGACTGTTAAATTCATTGTAGACAGCGCTGCCCGCAGGGTCCTAAAAGTATACGAAATTTGTTTGAGATTGGTGGAACTATATGGATTTGTATAAGGAACAGATGGACGGGCATATATTCTGATTTATTTATTTATTTATTTATTTATTTATTTATTTATTTATTTATTTATTTATTTATTTATTTATTGCGCGAATCAAATGACTCCTTGGACATAAATTGATTCGTCTCCTAACGGCTAGCTTTGATTTTCGTGGTATGAGGGACTAGGCGCCATGGCTAAACGGTTAGCGTGCTGCCCTTTGGTCCGAGGGGCCCGGGTTCTATTTCCGGGCGTGCCGCGGATTTTAACCTTAATTGGTTAATTCCAAAGATACGCGCGCGTGTGTGTGTGTGTGTCCTTTTAAACATTATAATTCATCTTAGGCAGGGCCCCATCCTCATAGACGCGCAGGTCGACTACAAGGCGTCAATTCGAAAGACCTGCCCCAGGCCTCTTTGGAGGCCACGCGCTATTTATTTATAATGGGTTGGACGTTAATTCTTCTGTATTTTAGGTCTGTCATCCACAATGAAATGTTTCTGTCCTT
Organism: Anabrus simplex; assembly: GCF_040414725.1. NCBI lineage: Eukaryota > Metazoa > Arthropoda > Insecta > Orthoptera > Tettigoniidae > Anabrus > Anabrus simplex. Next base: position 8,261,513 of record NC_090275.1, on the reverse strand, counting down.
TTCTGTCTACGATACTTCAATTTATTCTTTTGTCGAGATGGATTTTTCGAGCCTACAAGTGCACAAGCGTAGACAAAGAAACAAAAAACACTACTCACCTCTCCACAGCTTGTGGTAGTTAAGTTTCCATCCCACCGGTCTTTGCTACGGCCAACGTATCTCCAGAGTGATTACCGCCTCCGTCAGCTCCGAGTGAGTGAGGCCACATTTCTAACTTTGTCTAAAACTTACATGTCAGCTTTCTAGTATATGCAGTGATTTTTTGTATTTTTTGGAAAATAATTCCTTACAATCCTTTCAACGACAACATTTAGGTCCTCGAGCCGTAACTTCGCCACGAAAAAAGACGAATTAATTCCTTACTTATTTCGGTGTTGAACACTGACATTAGCTAACCAAGAGCAGAACAGCATTTCATATGAGGGAATCATTTACTCCTGCACGTTTCTATTCATCAAGCAATAAAAATATCTAACAATCAATAAGAAAACACATCTTAAACTTTTCGTACGAAAACAAAGACCGTCTAGCGGCGTTTCTACTCTCCCAGACCTAAGCAGCTGTACTGGAGGCGCGCGCACAGTTCTTGACCTTGCAAGGAGCATCAATAGCCAGTCTGAATCTCAGCTGTTAACATGGTGAAACAGTTATTAATGCAACACCGTATTTTCGTATGTAAAAGTGATTTTAAGTGCGAGTCTGCTCGATGGGCACGCGATGCATTTGTTCAGCAATTTCCTGGTGAAGTGCCGCCTTCATGAGCACAGATCCATGTAATTGCAAGTTGCTTTACGTCGCACCGACACAGATGTCTTATGGCCACGTTGGGACAGGGAAGGGCTAGGAATGAGAAGGAATCTACTTTTTTTTTTTTTTTGCTAGTTGCTTAACGTCGCACCGACACAGATAGGTCTTATGGCGACGATGGGACAGGAAGGGCTAGGAGTTGGAAGGAAGCGGCCGTGGCCTTAATTAAGGTACAGCCCCAGCATTTGCCTGGTGTGAAAATGGGAAACCACGGAAAACCATTTTCAGGGCTGCCGACAGTGGGGTTCGAACCTACTATCTCCCGAATACTATATACTGGCCGCACTTAAGCGACTGCAGCTATCGAGTTCGGTAGAAGGAATCAGCCGTGGCCTTAATTAAGGTACAGTCCCAGCATTTGCCTGGTGTGAAAATGGGAAACCACGGAAAACCATTTTCAAGGCTGCCGACAGTAGGGTTCGAACCCACTATCTCCCGGATGCGAGCTCACAGCTGCGCGCCCCTAACCGCATGGCCAACTCGCCCGGTAAACCCCAAGTTTAGAGTCCCTGGAGCCCCTTTTGTGACAGCCAGGGGATACCGTGGGTGATATTCTATCTTTGTTGTCAAGTGTACGTCAGGGGGTGAGGAGGCAGTTCAACAGTATAAAAAAATATTTGTTCATTTTTTGACTACTGTTTTTATAAGGTCTAGGTGTACGATCCGCTAGTTTCCTATGAATATGAGTTGTTTTGTGCGAAGTATTTCTTGATTTTGTCAAAATGAAATTTGTTTTGTTAGTAAACGGGGACGCTTCGAGATACGCTAACCCCTTGCACTCTGTGACTATCACTTAAATCACACGATACAATTAAGAAGGGCAGATCAAGTTTACAAAGGCCGCCCATCGGTCGTTGGTTGGTTGGACTCTTATTAATGAAAACAAATGATTTACAACTGACCACGCCAGGTAGCATTGTATTGTCTAGTTAACACTTTTTTTAATGGCTGGCATGTGTTTATATAGGCGCGGTCCCCACACAGGGGTACAATCTGATAGGGAACCTGCCAGAGACTGGGGACACTCAACACCACCTTACTCCGAGGAACAATGGCCGATCTAAAGTTTCTATTTTAAAAAAGATTACGTCTTCGATAGATAAGCAGCTGATTATCACATATACAATGGTGAACATTGTATTTTCAAGCCGCTGAGTTATAAATAATTATTTTAATATTCGGAAAAATAATTGTAAAATGTAACATTTGAATAAATGAATTGGTAGGGAAAAAAAAAGAGGTCTATTCACACACCCAAGTCCAACACATGGTCGTAGTAGGTCTGAGTTTATAACACAGCAGTGCGATGCCTATCAGGAAAGGCAGAATAATGAGACATTTTCCTGATGTCATCGGCGTAACAAAGGCAGGAACAAAGCATTCAGTCTGAGAGAAAAGGTGGACGGAGGACTCTTACAATGACTGGAAAAAAAATCACTAAACACAAACACAATTCCTCTGCTTCTCTTACCCTCCACGGTCGAGACTGTTATTCTTCTTCGATTGCCTCACTTAATTCAAACACCTATCCCACTTCCAGGTAGGGAAAACACTAAGTTGTTGAAACATTACTCTACGTCTAGTTCCACCGAGCAATGTTGGCTGATAGTGGGGAAAAGTTCCACAGTTCACCCGTGGACAAGGATTTCCTTTAGCAGCTAATGAATAGTGGTCCAAAAAAACCGGCCCGTACATTTTTGGTTGGCTTGAACTGCACACAACCCAGACCAACGCTGACGTCATCCCGCTCCCTTCGCTTGAACTGCACACAACGCAGACCAACGCTGACGTAATCCCTTCGCTTGAACTGCACACAACCCAGACCAACGCTGACGTCATCCCGCTCCCTTCGCTTGAACTGCACACAACCCAGACCAACGCTGACGTCATTCCGCTCCCTTCGCTTGAACTGCACACAACCCAGACCAACGCTGACGTCATCCCTCCCTTCGCTTGAACTGCACACAACCCAGACCAACGCTGACGTCATCCCTTCGCTTGAACTGCACACAACCCAGACCAACGCTGACGTCATCCCTCCCTTCGCTTGAACTGCACACAACCCAGACCAACGCTGACGTCATCCCTTCGCTTGAACTGCACACAACCCAGACCAACGCCGACGTCATCCCGCTCCCTTCGCTTGAACTGCACACAACCCAGACCAACGCTGACGTCATTCCGCTCCCTTCGCTTGAACTGCACACAACCCAGACCAACGCTGACGTCATCCCTCCCTTCGCTTGAACTGCACACAACCCAGACCAACGCTGACGTCATCCCTCCCTTCGCTTGAACTGCACACAACCCAGACCAACGCTGACGTCATCCCTCCCTTCGCTTGAACTGCACACAGCCCAGACCAAAGCTGACGTTACCCCGCTCCCTTCGCTTGAACTGCACACAACCCAGACCAACGCTGACGTCATCCCTCCCTTCGCTTGAACTGCACACAGCCCAGACCAAAGCTGACGTTACCCCGCTCCCTTCGCTTGAACTGCACACAACCCAGACCAACGCTGACGTCATCCCTCCCTTCGCTTGAACTGCACACAGCCCAGACCAAAGCTGACGTTACCCCGCTCCCTTCGCTTGAACTGCACACAACCCAGACCAACGCTGACGTCATCCCTCCCTTCGCTTGAACTGCACACAGCCCAGACCAAAGCTGACGTTACCCCGCTCCCTTCGCTTGAACTGCACACAACCCAGACCAACGCTGACGTCATCCCTCCCTTCGCTTGAACTGCACACAGCCCAGACCAAAGCTGACGTCATCCCTCCCTTCGCTTGAACTGCACACAACCCAGACCAACGCTGACGTCATCCCTCCCTTCGCTTGAACTGCACACAGCCCAGACCAAAGCTGACGTCATCCCTCCCTTCGCTTGAACTGCACACAACCCAGACCAACGCTGACGTCATCCCTCCCTTCGCTTGAACTGCACACAGCCCAGACCAAAGCTGACGTTACCCCGCTCCCTTCGCTTGAACTGCACACAACGCAGACCAACGCTGACGTAATCCCAATCCCTTCGCTTGAACTGCACACAACCCAGACCAACGCTGATGTTACCCCGCTCCCTTCGCTTGAACTGCACACAATGGTACCAGCGCTAGGAACCATGATATATCTCACGTAGCGGTACTAATCCTGAGTAACGTAGACTTAATGTGGTACTACTCACAGGTAATGTAATACGCGCAGGTAACGCAGACCTATGGTGTTTCTCACATTACGGTGCTACTCACAGGCAACGTAAGCCGTGGTGCTCCGCAATTAGTGGTACTAATCACGGATACTGTAAAATCCGGAAAGAACGTATCCTTAACAATTTATGGTTAGATAAACTTTCAGGCCATATTCAAATTAGTTTCGCTATTTCTGATGAAAGTGTAGCTTAAAAAAAAAATAAAAAAATAAACTCTCGTGGCAGATCGAGTGTTGCAAATGCGAACAGTTGATGAGGTTCACCCAACTTCTTCAAAGAGGACTTCATCTGCTCGAGTTCCTACCTCTCGGCGCCATGTCTTAATGGTTAGCGTTCGGGGTTTGATTCCCGGTTTGATTGGAGATTTTAATCTTCATTGGTTAATTTCGATGGCTCCGGGGTGGGTGTGTGTGACGTCTTCATCATTAGAATGATCATAGGCAGGGCTCCATCCTCAGGTCGCCTATACGATGTCAACTTGAAATACTTACTTAAGGCTAACATCTTTTCCCTCGCTACTCTGCCATGTGCCTTCTCTAGATCTACAAAACAACTGTCTATTCCTCTCGTAGCATTTTTCAGTTACCTGCCGCATACTGAAAATGTGACCCCTCTGTGGGGGGGGCAGTGACAAATTTATTCAGAATTGTAATATAGGTTGTTTAAAAAACTGTCTAATTCATTTTTTGTGAATAATCTGGCTTTCTTTTTCTTTCTTTCTTTCTTTCTTTCTTTCTTTCTTTCTTTCTTTCTTTCTTTCTTTCTTTCTTTCTTTTTCTCCTTAATCCGTTATACCTCCAGGGTTGGCTTTTTCCCTCGGACTCAACGGGGATCCTATCTCTACCGCCTCAAGGGCAGTGTCCTGGAGCGTGAGCCTTTGGGTCGGGGAATACAACTAGGAAGGACGACCAGTACCTCGCCCAAGCGGCCTCACCTGCTATGCTGAACAGGGGCCTTGTGGGGGGAATGGGAATATTGGAAGGGATGGACAAGAAAGAGGGAAGGAAGCAGTCGTGGCCTTAAGTTAGGTACCATCCCGCCATTTTCCTGCAGGAGAAGTGGGAAACAACAGAAAATCACTTCGAGGATGGCTGCGGCGGGAATCGAACCCCGTTTCAGCCCACGTGCCACTTTTCAAATTTCGTGGCAGAGCCGTGAATCGAACCGGGGCCTCCGGGGGATGGCTGGTAATCACACTAACCACTACACCACAGAGGCAGACTTTTGTGAATAATGTTGAGTATTATATATCTCCATACGTTAATCTATGTTTATAATAAATATTACATTTCAACAATTAATGACATTATTTCTGCCATGATAATGTACCCGTATTTTTCAAGAATGTTAAAGGGTGAATGTTGTAGATAGAGTGAATGAAACCTGATCTTTTAAGACCTGACTGAATACAGTACTTGAAATTCCAAAGGGGCTAAGTGCCAAAATCAACATTTCGAGAGATTAGCAAAACACAATGTATAAATACAGAAGAATATCTCATTCGTTCAAACTACAGGACACGGAATACGTGCAATCCACGCAGTAATCTAACAGACGAAAGTCTGGAAAAGGGCTGAGACAGGGCACTTGAACGTATGTGATAATGGGGCCCCACCTAACATGAATTTTAATGCTGAAGACGACACAAACACCAGCCCCTAAACCAGGCCCGATCGCGAACTGAAGACCAGGATGCTAACCATTAAGCCATGCACCACGAAGGGCGTGAATATGAAAGACTTCTCCTAGACCTCGCAAACTCAGTAAGGACCGTCGAGGTGGGAAAAGAACAACAGCTGACCAATGAAAGTCGTATAGGAAAAATGAAAGTGAGGAAACCATGCCAGACTGAGCTGGAGCCCCGTGGATTCTCCCTGGATAAGCTTGGAAGAACATCTGGGTAACCATCCCCTCGTAACGCCGACGGGAAAATAAAATGGAAAGGTCCCAACATTCGAACACTGGAGATATCTGCACAAGGATAGCACTGTGCTGCTGCGGGTGGATACTACGAGAACTACTCAGGGGCATCTTCATCAACAGCTCACAATAAGCTGGAATATGTGTGACGTTTACATGCATTTATTCAGTTATTTTACCGTGCTGTCTTCAGATGTCACAACGTTCCGACAGAATGATGTGCTTGTTCTTGGCTGCATTAATGGATACCGTAGTACAGAGCTTTCATTCTCGACCTCACGAAATGGATTTGAAAAGACGGTGGATCTTAGCAGTAAATCACAGGAAGTGATTCAGGATTTGTACATTTATTTAACACACAACTCTTTACACGGTGTAAAGGTTAACAATTACAAATTATTATAGCAACGTTAAATTTGAAAGTAAGCTACAAAAGGCCTTCTTTTTTAAAGCACACAGACATCATACTGTTACAGATATATTGTATTCTATTAACATAGTCTTAATAATAATAATCATAATAATAATCATAATAATAATAATAATAATAATAATGAAGGAGTTGGATGTCAACACCATCTACAAGACCATGCAGAAGATGGTGGTCATTGCCACGACTGGAATTGTACGAAAATTTATGGGTTCAAATTCGACGTAAAACTGTAGTGTAAATTAAGGTTTATTCTGCTTTGGTTTCCTAAAATCTGTACAATTGCTTGAATATCATCACCACGAAAGTGTGCAAAATAAAGAAGGAGAAGAATAACATACCGTACTGTAGTACAGACCACAATATGAAATTTTATAGTATTCTGTTACAACCTCACGAAATGGATTTAAAAAGGCAGTAGACAAATATAGGCTAATTATAGAAATAGGCCTCCGTTACATAATATCAATAGCTAACATAAATACAGCATTTTACATTCCTAAAGTTCTGTCCTCGCCCCGAGGTGGTGCAACTCTTTTCAAACAACCCCTAATGAACATGAGCTGCATGTACCCTCATGTCAATCTTAAATTTCTGTCTGTATCGGGAATCAAGTCCGTGCCCTCGACGAAGGAAACTAGTACCACTAACCGTTATATTACAGAGGTGGTCGCGATCATAATATAAATCCAGACACAATAATTGATTGGCAACTTTAAGATATTCTGATATTTTCAATTGGTCCAACATCAAATCTGTGCCTTTTTATCGGAAAAGTTCCTCTAAGCTCTTCTCCCTGTTGTATTTCTCTTTCCCCGCTTTTGAGATGCGAGGTCCAGACCATTCACAGAGTTCATCAGTACGAGGTGACATGTTCTGAATAAACCGTATAAATAACAGCAGAAATATGCTTACATTTATGGAATTTTTTTTATTCTTTTACCAAGGCCTCCCTCCCAACGTTAGCCTACTCTAACATGATATCGTATTAGAGATAGGCCAAATATTATTTTTCTGAAGACAGCATTGTTGAATGTGTACATGAAAATTAATCTCGTTATCACCACAAATAATACATAAATGACTATGTTGCCTCTATCGTGAAATGGTAGTGTCTCTAGTGAACTAACGTTTTTCTCTTATCTCTTTCTCTTATCATATTTGCAGTTATTCGCTCTGTTGCTATTTCCTGTGAACAGTTTTTCTTGTAAATTTAATACATGACCACTTTCTGGAAGTTTGGAATAATTTGGCCGATTGTTGTTGCATAAAACACTCTGAAATCCCACTGTTATTATTTATTTGGCCATGGCAACGCTCTGTGAAACGATAGAGATATGTGTGTGGTGATCGCATGAACTTACAATGTTCGCCACTCGCAGCGCGGCGGTGCATTTTTCCCAGCAGCGCACGGAGCGCGTAAAGTATTAGTTGCTGAGTGAGTTAGCTGCGCAGTATAGATCATGGTAACTTGCATTCGCGTGATGATGGGCTTGAATCCTACTGTTGGTAGCCTGGGAGATGGTTCTGCATTTAATACGAGGTCATTTATACCCGAACGAAAACTGCCAATAGATTGTGCGAAGTTGAACACGTCTCTTCCGTGTTATGGCAGTTATGAAGTACAGTTGTCATCTCGGATAACGAACGGCAAGCGAATAGCAACTGGGCTCAACACACACAGATATTTCAAAGCCATTGGATATAACACCAACGCTAAGGTGAGCAGTAATACGCAACTCACGTGAACATTTTCTGGACTTGGTTCCTCTTATAATGCTTTGGTGCTTTCCTCTTGGTGACGTCAAAATATATCCATCTTTTTTTAAACATGATATTTAGCCGCTTTGAAATTCCAAGTTTTCAGTCATTAATATAGTCTAGATGTGAAAAACAAGCGGCCTTTCCTTTGGTTGGTATTCCAGAAAGCTTTCAGGCTGAAATCGACTGAATGAACCGATGTTCTCGGCCAGTTACAGTCACCTCTGACGTCACCCTAACTCTACCGCGCTCTCGTAAAAACGCAAGCAAAGCCGAGTAGAATGAGAGAGTAAATATTAACCTTGTACAGGGCGTACAACCGGTTTGCATTATAGACTCACTCATGATACCTGGAATGCTTGAGAATGATAGCCAATGTATTAATTCTGCGTAATGTTCAAGCATGGTAATTATTTATTAACTAATGAGGTACTTAGGATCCACAGTGAACAGAAACACGAGTGAAATCTATTAGTATAGTGAATATAGGATTCCTAAGCTTTATTTTCTTTTCAGTTTTTTCTTGTTTACACTTTGCTTTACGTCGCACCGAGACAGATAGGTGATAAGGCGACGATGGGAGAGCGAAGGGCTAGGAGTTGGAAGGAAGCGACCGTGGCCTTAATTAAGGTACAGTCCCAGCCTGTTCTTGGTGTGAAAATGGGAAACCACGGAAAACCACATTCAGGACTGCCGACAGTGGGGTTCGAACATACCTTCTCCTGAATAAAAGCTGACAGCTGCGTGACTCAAACCTCGCAGCCACCCGCTCTGTGCTTTGTTTTATATACAGTTTCGGTTCAGAGAGGCTTGGGTTCGATTCCCAGCTGGATCGGGGATTTTAGCCGCGTAGGCTGGGTGTTTGTGCTCGTCTTAACACGCATCATGCAACCAATCACCACAGAAACAAGCAATAGTGAATATCTGCTTTAACACAGTGCTGACGTCAGGAAGGGCATCCGCCCGTAAAACTGTCATATGTCTTCATTAGTAGGGCCCAGATGTTTATGACCTAAAATATTAGAAATATATAAGCATTTATAAACTAAAAGTGTATTAAAATATGACTAGCCGCTGTTTAAATTAACATTATATTGAAAATATACCTAGAACATCTAGAACATTCAATAATAATACACAAGTAATAGTATTATTTTTATTATATTTTGAATTTATTTAATTACTCATTTCCAGAGATAACTCACGACTCTTCACAGAATGAAATAAATGTTCCACTTTCATGCGCGCGATCAGAGAGAATTCTTTCTTTCTTTCTTTCTTTCTTTCTTTCTTTCTTTCTTTCTTTCTTTCTTTCTTAATCTGTTTACCATCCAGGGTTGGTTTTTCCCTCGGACTCAGCGAGAGATCCAACCTCTACCGCCACAAGGGCAGTGTCCTGGAGCGTGAGACTTTGGGTCGGGGGATACAACAGGGGAGAATGACCAGTACCTCGCCCAGGAAGGGGATGGGAAGATTGCAAGGGATAGACAAGGAAGAGGGAAGGAAGCGGCTGTGGCCTTAAGTTAGGTACCACCCCGGCATTTGCCTAGAGGAAAACCACTTCTAGGATGGCTGAGGTGGGAATCGAACAAGCCTCCACTCATTTGACCTGAGTGGACCCCGTTCCAGCCCTCGTACCACTTTTCAAATTCCGTGGCAGAGCCAGGAATCGAACCCGGGCCTCCTGGGGTGGCAGCTAATCACACTAACCACTACACCACATAGGAGGACTCAGGGAGAACCGCAATAGCAAATTACATCTATTTTAAATGTTTCATATAGGAACGATTGCCTATTTTCACGCAACATTGACTTGCAACGGAAAAATGACCGCTCAACATCGCAGGATTTTATTAGACTATACGTTAAATCATTACAATTCACTTGAGGCTCACTATTCTGTCTCTTTCTATACAGCTTACCCTCCTAATTCATTTCAAAAGAAAGATAATTGTAAGAAATTACAAACAACAATTACGAGATGTGAAAAATCCGTCTTTGAGACGACTGAAAGCAGGTACGCGAAAATGGAAGAAAAATATAGAAATATGAACAAAACATGAACGTTCACCGGGAAATATGACCATAATATGAAAATTAGCGGAAAATGACAAAAACCGTTAAAAGATCCAAAACATGACTTTATATGACCCGTGAAAATTGTATAATTTTACTCACGGTAGATAAAATAATGCTTAACTTGTATATTCCACGGAAATAATATCAAGAAATAAAATATGACGTGGCATAAACATCTGCGGTCTATTCATTAGTATCGACCGCAGATAATGAGGGAAAAGGCCACGAAGATGATGACGAAATGAAATGAGTAGAGTCGTTCGAAATTTTTGTTTCCTATCTGCCTAAGCCTCTCAGATCTGATTTTATTTCCAATACTTTGCATTAAATTTTGCCTCCTGAAAGTAGCCTAGATGAACATCCTGAGGGATATCTTTTGTTGACTTTTATTGCACGTATATTTTAAAAGTGCAAGAGGATTATGAAAGGTTTATACCACCAATGTTTTACTTAGTAAATTAATATCCCCTCTTCCGTGCAACTGTTAAATATACCATAATGTAAGAAAAATGTTAGGCCTATATGATGTAGAATATTGTACGCTCTCTGATCTATATTATTGGCGATACTATTACTACGAAACAAGTTAACTTTTGGTACTTGTATAATATTTATCTTTTTCATAAAATATATTTTTATGGTGACATTTGAAGATCGACAGTACACCAATTATGAATGTGAATAATCAGTAAACATTTTAAGGACTAGTTGCTGAGAAAATGGAAAATATTGCAAGAAAAGGTAGCTTTCCAGAATTCAGTCAAGTTACTATCGTATGTTGTTTACAAAACGTAAGTGCTTCCATACGTCCTTACCAAGCTGTATACCAAACATAAAATGATTGCATAGCAGCCAATTCAGCCAACCTATGCAATGCTATGTTCACTATAACTGAAGGCAAATCACACCCTTCTAGATTTAATAGTGTCAGAGTTATTGCATTTTAACTCAGCAAGTGCTCGAGAATGGAAAGAAATGGCTTATGCACGAATATATTTAACAAATTATATAAGAATACGTATAAGATCTAGTCAGCCAATATTAATGAGCTAATGGACCATACATCAAATTGAACAGAAAACTCCAGATATCAATCAATCAATCAATCAACCATGATCTGCATTTATGGCAGTCGCCCAGGTGGCAGATTCCCTATCTGTTGTTTTCCTATCATTTTCTTAAATGATTGTACAGAATTTGGAAATTCATTGAACATCTCACTTGGTCAGTTATTCCAATCCTTAACTCCCCTTACTATAAACTAATATTTCCCCCAATTTATCCTCTTGAATTCCGACTTTATCTTCATATTGTGATCTTTGCTACTTTAAAAAACACCACTGAAACTTATTCGTCTACTAATGTCATTCCACGCCATCTCTCCACTGACAGCTCGGAACACACCACTTAGTCGAATACCTCGTCTCCTTTCTCCCAAATCTTCCCAGCCCAAATTTGCAACATTTTTGTAACTTCACTCTTTTGTCGGAAATCACCCAGCACAAATCGACCTGCTTTTCTTTGGATTTTTCCAGTTCTTGAATCAAGTAATCGTGGTGAGGGTCCCGTACACTGGAACCATACTCTAGTTGGGGTCTTACCCGAGACTTATACGCCCCCTCCATTACATCCTTACTACAACCCCTAAATACCCTCATAACCATGTGCAGAGATCTGTATCCTTTATGTACAATCCAATTTACGTGATTATCCCAATGAAGATCTTTCCTTATGTTAACACGTCGGTACTTACAATGATTACAATAAGGAATTTTCACCCCATCAGTACTCCGCTTAAGGTGCCCTTAATATTCAATGGCCAGTTTTAACGACTTGTGGCTCTATATGAGCAAAAGGTAGGTTGTATCTAAGAAAAATGTATGGCCTGTAACATTAAAAAACGATTGGGACTACTCTTTCTAGTCCATGTTAAGCCAGAATAATTGCAAGCTACTTTCATATTTTATTTTATTTTTATTCAAACTGCGTTGTAAACATAGAAGAAGAGCAGAATCAGGATAGCTCTTGATTAAGAAAGACCCAAGATTTCACTCAAAATATGAAAGAACAATTTAAAAAATGATTTTATGATGCCCTTCTGGGTTACGGTACAGAACCCGAACACCGCCAGTTCATTTGTAGGCCCTGTGAAATGCTGTTAGAAATATTCACTAGGGCACAAGAACGAGTAGAGGTGCGAAAATACTGAGTGTTCACACAATTACCTGACATATCGAACATTGAACAGTGCAGTAAGGGAATGTGACGTTAGCGAGGGCCGCCAGCTCTTCCTCGCAGAAGGAAGGAGGCGTAACACCCGTAACCATTACGAGCTAGGGTTCATCTAAATATGCACATTCCCGCGGCACGTAATGGGTTATTAAAAACGCATGCTATGACGTATAAAAATAATCAAGTTTTTAAATTAAAATTTTCTACATCTCTGAACAGGTAAGTAGTGTTGTTAGGGGTTGAAAGGAGGGGATTTCTTACAAGTATCCTCAATAAGATGAGTAAACTGCTTATTACATTGCATGATTTTGTTGTATTCTACTTCCATGCTATTAAAACACTCCACCGTTCTACAATCTGTGACTTCGCGTCCTCTACCCCAAGTGGTAACCGTTTTTAAAGTTGGTACTTCTGAAGAAAGTCTCGAGGTTGAAGGAGGAGTTCGCCATTACCCTGTGCTCGTGATGACGGTACCGTTACTGTCAATTCAAGATCTGATATTTATTTAATTAATGACTCGTGTATGCACATTGTGCGGTATTGTGTATTTAACAAATGATTCGTTCATACTCAACGTGAATTTATGTGCTTTGTTTTAAGTGGGTTTTAATTGCTTATGACAGTGCAATGACATTAACCTCGCGAGTGATAACGATTTCGACAATACGTGCAGTGGACATCATAATAACTTCCTATAGTAATCTGTGAGTACCATTTGAACACACTACTTCCTACTCGGTGAACTTGCAATGTAATGTCACCGTTTTAATTTTTCTGTATAAGTAATCGGGTGGATCGAGTCCCTGGCAAGCATAAAGGAAGGATCTTACCTCACTGCTGCTTCATGTATCGTTTCATATCGTTCGTAGAATATATGTTTTTCTCATTCCTAAACATGTATCAGCGTTCGTAAATTGCACTATAACGGTCGGAAACTCAAGCGGTATGGAAGGGATCTCATTGCTTTGTTTTAAATTACCAGTGTGATTTCTATGGCGAATTTATATAATCACTGTGCAGTACGTGAAATGAAATGATTATTTTCTGCTGTAACCCATACGGTGCTCAGTTTGTGTTTCTATGCACATTTAAATATCGCGACGTCATAGTTTCATCATGGCTGACCTCCTACAGGTTGAAGGATGCACTGACTGTGAACGATGACGTCATAAACATGGCTACCATGGCAAACTAGTCGTAGCGTTGACAAATATTTTCATTTAATATTCACTTACAAATTGCAAAAATGTGTAATATTCGCATATAAGATCTTTCTTTCCACATGGTAGAATCTGCCCTTTAGGTTAAAACATTTATGAAGTTCGGCTTCTTTATCGCACCGTTCTAGAATGAACAGTGTCCGAGTTATTGCATTTCAACTCAGCAAGTTGTCGTAAATACTAAGAAATGGCTTATGCAGTAATATACTTAACACATTATTAAAAAAGTACGTGCAAGTTTTAGTCAGCCAATATTTATCAACCAATGAACTATACATCAAATTGAACAGAAAAATCCAGATGTTAATGTGGTATAAAAACAATAATTCTCTTAAGTTGCCCTTAATAGTCAGTGGCTAGTTTTTACGACTTATGAATCAATACGAGCAAAAGGCACGATGTATCCAAGAAAAGTATATGACATGTAACATGTTTGTGGGTTACTGTAGTCACGTCCTAGTTCGTGAACCATGGGCAACGGCTGAGTGGCCTAGTAAGTGGTCCTGAGAGTCGGGATACCAGTTGCTATGGAATGGGAGTGGGCATCTCGGACATATTCTGAGTCGTGGCCCTCCTTGTGCTCAGGCGGCTAGGACTACACAATTCACCGGTGGTCCATAACCCGTTAGAGGAGAGATCCTCACTTGGACTATGTGCAAGTAGGGCAGCATCCTGCTTCATGAATTTACCGAGCTCAGAACACTTTAAGCAAGCCTCGGACCTATGGGAGTAATGGAGTCCCACTCCCATTTGACAGGCGAGGGACTCCTTGGAAACGACTTGGCGAACGAAATGGAATTCGATGGGGAGCTATCAATATTAATGGGGCTTATGGAAGAAAGAAGGTAGAACTGGCTGAGTCAACAAAGAGGATGAATCTGGATGTGCTAGGAGTAAGTGATATTCGGGTAAGGGTAGATAATGAGGAAGAGATAGGAGATTATAAAGTGTACTTGACGGGTGTTAGAAAGGGAAGGGCAGAGTCTGGGGTAGGGCTCTTTATCAGGAATACCATTGCACGCAACATAGTTTCTGTTAGGCACGTAAGTGAGCGAATGATGTGGGTAGATTTGTCAGTGGGAGGAATTAGGACAAGAATTGTGTCCGTGTATTCACCATGTGAGGGTGCAGATGAGGATGAAGTTGACAAGTTTTATGAAGCATTGAGTGACATGGTGGTCAGGGTCAACAGCAAGGATAGAATAGTGCTAATGGGCGATTTCAATGCGAGAGTTGGGAATAGAACTGAAGGATACGAAAGGGTGATTGGTAAATGTGGGGAAGATATGGAAGCTAATGGGAATGGGAAGCGTTTGCTGGACTTCTGTGCTAGTATGGGTTTAGCTGTTACGAATACATTCTTCAAGCATAAGGCTATTCACCGCTACACATGGGAGGCTAGGGGTACCAGATCCATAATAGACTATATCTTAACAGACTTTGAATTCAGGAAATATTTTAGGAATGTACGAGTTTTTCGGGGATTTTTCGATGATACAGACCATTATCTGATCTGTAGTGAACTAAGTATCTCTAGGCCTAGGGTAGAGAAAGTGAAATCTGTCTGCAAACGAATAAGGGTAGAAAATCTCCAGGACGAGGAAATTAGACAGAAGTACATGGATATGATTAGTGAGAAGTTTCGAACAGTAGACAGTAAGCAGGTTCAGGATATAGAAAGTGAATGGGTGGCATGCAGGGATGCTGTAGTAGAAACAGCAAGGGAATGCCTAGGAACAACTGTGTGTAAAGATGGGAAAAGGCGAACATCTTGGTGGAATGATGAAGTGAGAGCAGTCTGTAAACGTAAAAAGAAGGCTTATCAGAAATGGCTCCAAACAAGGTCCGAGGCAGACAGGGATTTGTACGCAGATGAAAGAAACAGAGCGAAACAAATAGTTGTTGAATCCAAAAAGAAGTAATGGGAAGATTTTGGTAATAACCTGGAAAGGCTAGGTCAAGCAGCAGGGAAACCTTTCTGGACAGTAATAAAGAATCTTAGGAAGGGAGGGAAAAAGGAAATGAACAGTGTTTTGAGTAATTCAGGTGAACTCATAACAGATCCCAGGGAATCACTGGAGAGGTGGAGGGAATATTTTGAACATCTTCTCAATGTAAAAGGAAATCATCATGGTGGTGTTGCAAACAGTCAAGCTCATGGGGAGGAGGAAAATGATGTTGGTGAAATTATGCTTGAGGAAGTGGGAAGGATAGTAAATAAACTCCATTGTCATAAGGCAGCAGGAATAGATGAAATTAGACCTGAAATGGTGAAGTATAGTGGGAAGGCAGGGATGAAATGGCTTCATAGAGTAGTCAAATTAGCGTGGAGTGTTGTTAAGGTACCTTCAGATTGGACAAAAGCAGTAATTGCACCTATCTATAAGCAAGGGAACAGGAAGGATTGCAACAACTATCGAGGTATCTCATTGATTAGTATACCAGGCAAAGTATTCACTGGCATCCTGGAAGGGAGGGTGCGATCAGTCGTTGAGAGGAAGTTGGATGAAAACCAGTGTGGTTTCAGACCACAGAGTGGCTGTCAGGATCAGATTTTCAGTATGCGCCAGGTAATTGAAAAATGCTACGAGAGGAATAGGCAGTTGTGTTTATGTTTCGTAGATCTAGAGAAAGCATATGACAGGGTACCGAGGGAAAAGATGTTCGCTATACTGGGGGACTATGGAATTAAAGGTAGATTATTAAAATCAATCAAAGGTATTTATGTTGACAATTGGGCTTCAGTGAGAATTGATGGTAGAATGAGTTCTTGGTTCAGGGTACTTACAGGAGTTAGACAAGGCTGTAATCTTTCACCTTTGCTGTTTGTAGTTTACATGGATCATATGCTGAAAGGTATAAAATGGCAGGGAGGGATTCAGTTAGGTGGAAATGTAGTAAGCAGCCTGGCCTATGCTGACGACTTGGTCTTAATGGCAGACTGTGCTGAAAGCCTGCAGTCTAACATCTTGGAACTTGAAAATAGGTGCAATGAGTATGGTATGAAAATTAGCCTCTCGAAGACTAAATTAATGTCAGTAGGTAAGAAATCCAACAGAATTGAATGTCGGATTGGTGATACAAAGCTAGAACAGGTCGATAATTTCAAGTATTTAGGTTGTGTGTTTTCCCAGGATGGTAATATAGTAAGTGAGATTGAATCAAGGTGTAGTAAAGCTAATGCAGTGAGCTCGCAGTTGCGATCAGCAGTATTCTGTAAGAAGGAAGTCAGCTCCCAGACGAAACTATCTTTACATTGGTCTGTTTTCAGACCAACTTTGCTTTATGGGAGCGAAAGCTGGGTGGACTCAGGATATCTTATTCGTAAGTTAGAAGTAACAGACATGAAAGTAGCAAGAATGATTGCTGGTACAAACAGGTGGGACCAATGGCAGGATGGAACTCGGAATGAGGAGATAAAGGCTAATTTAGGAATGAACTCGATGGATGAAGCTGTACGCATAAACCGGCTTCGGTGGTGGGGTCATGTGAGGCGAATGGAGGAGGATAGGTTACCTAGGAGAATAATGGACTCTGTTATGGAGGGTAAGAGAAGTAGAGGGAGACCAAGACGACGATGGTTAGACTCTGTTTATAACGATTTAAAGATAAGAGGTATAGAACTAAATGAGGCCACAACACTAGTTGAAAATCGAGGATTGTGGCGACGTTTAGTAAATTCTCAGAGGCTTGCAGACTGAACGCTGAAAGGCATAACAGTCTATAATGATAATGTATGTATGTATGTATGTATGTATGTATGTATGTAATTAATCACAATATAGAAATGATGAGACTCCCCTACCTAGTCCATGTTAAGCCAGGCTTGCAAGTATTGTTCACTTTTAATTTTATGTTTAACAAACTGTGTTGTAAACTTAGTAGAAGAACCGAAACAGGTGGCTGTTGATGAGGAGAAACACAAAATTTCAGCCAAAATGTGAAAGTAGAATTTTGAAAAAAATGATTCTATTTTCAAACTATGATTATTGAGGGTTCCCAGTCTAAAGTTCCTATTTATTCGTCCTGGGTTTTATTGTTGATAATGTGTCATTTTGTCGCGCTTTCATATGTCCTTCCCCAAATACACTGTGGGCGGCGGAATTTATTCTATTTTTAATATGTAGCACTCCAGGTAGATATAAATATTCTTGAACAAGTACATAAGTATGATAGATAGTCCGACGAATCTTTACTCATGTATTTTGAAGTAACTTAGCATATTTATAATTAAAATGTGGTTGTGACGTATGATTTATGATGACTGTAAGTACCTAGTTGTTAATACAAGGAAAGATCTTCGTTGGGATAATCACGTAAATGGGATTGTAAATAAATGATACAGATCTCTGCACGTGGTTATGAGAGTATTTAGGGGTTGTAGTAAGGATGTAAAGGAGAGGGCACGTACCGTACGCGCACCTTTTAGCGATACATGGACACCCTAGTGCTGAATAGGTCGACCTCGGGTATCTTCGAGATTCGGATTGGCAACCTTTGAAACACAAACTATGAATCGCTTATGCATCGCTGTGTGACATCTGGCGTGCACTTTACGAACTAGTACTGTTGTTCTTTACACAGCAAAGCCAAACAATAGAATTCATGCTGGGAACAAGATTGGCATCGAGAAATGTTATATAATGTTATATAAATTGTGTATCACACAGTTGTTGGCTTAAGATAATAAAGGTTTAGAAAATTCATATCGATCGATCATATTATCGATTCAATTCAGATTTCATTTCCATTCTTTTGGCAGTATAACCGGAACCGTGAGAACTCCCTCCTTCCTCCACCCCCCACCCCCCCGGACAAAGAAATGTCGCTAAAAGGTGCGCGGACTATAAGTCTCTCGTATGACCTCAACTAGAGTATGGCTCCAGTGTATGGGACCCTCACCAGGATTCAAGAACGGGGAAAAAATCCAAAGAAAAGCAGCTCGATTTGTTCTGAGAGTAGCGTTACAAAAATGTTGCAAAGCTTGGGCTGGGAAGACTTGGGAGAAAGGAGACGAACTGCTCGACTAAGTGGTATGTTCCCAGCTGTCAGTGGAGGAATGGCGTGGAATGACATTACTAGACAAATAAGTTTGAGTAGTGTCTTGAAAAGTAGGAAAAATCACAATATGAAGATGAAGTTGAAATTCAAAAGGTCAAATTGGAGCAAATATTCATTTATAGGAAGGGGAGTTGGGGGTTGGAATAACTTACCAACGAAGATGTTCAATAAAATTCGGATTTTTTTTTTCAATCTTCAGAAAAAGGCAGGAAAACAAAAATAGGGAATCTGCCACGTGGGCGACTGTCCTAAATGCAGATCACTAGTGATTGATACATGACTGATTTATTTCTGAACTTTTAATTTATTATGTGCAGTTCTTTAAAAAAATGTTCCAGATTTTAAAGTAAAATATATGGAAATGACTTGTTAAAATATATAGGCCTAATTTGGGAACCCTACGTTATAACTAAACGCTTCACGATATTGTTAATCGACTAGAAGCATTTTGTAAAATACTATAAAGATATATACGGTAATACTGCACACACCTGAGAGTGTGCAAAATAAATTTGCTCTTGTTCCTGTAACTGTGAAGCTCATGACTTCAGCCATAAAAAACACTAATCATTTGACAAGGAATTCCCGACTATCGGCAGCCCTGAAGGTGGTTTTCCGCGGTTTTCCATTTTCACACCAGGCAAATGCTGGGACTTCATTTCCACTGCTAGCTCTTTCCTACACCACTGTCACCATAAGACCTATCTGTGTCGGTGCGACGTAAAACAACTTGTACCCTTCCTCACAGCACAGGCAAAGTCTCCACTGCTTGCTGTGGTGCTGTACAAATCTGTTAGTCGCGACGAACGACATTTTGTGCGTATTTCCGCTAATAATTTTGTAAATAATTAAAGAAAATAAAGGGAAGAATGTTATCTTATAAGACAACAGGGCTTGTTCAAATTCCAGCCGGCTAAAATGGAATAAAATATAATGTTTTCTCCACAAAGTGGGGGGGGGGGGGGGGGTGAGGGATAATGATTGACCTCACACCCATAATCGCCACTACTGTAGTTGAAAGCGATCACTTCATTACTTGTCCTGTATTTTCGAGTGTACATCCTTGAAATATTCCGTGATTTGCCTACTTTCCTACGGCTTTGGAAATTCCTGTGTCACTTCATTCTCCTCTCATCACAAGTTCAGTGATGCTGCGCTAATTCAAGACTACAAGAGATGGGAATTGACGCTGTATAGTTCCCTGGACGACGTGTAGGGTGAGTCCCTCCGTCATGTTAACCCCTGCCTGTCGTACGAGGTGACTAAAAGGGGCCCCTGGGACTCTGAACTTGGGAGCGTGGGTTGGTGACCTTTCAGTAGTTGAGTCCTGGCATTGCTTCCACTTACTTGTGCCACGCTCCTTACTTTCACGTATCCTAACCGATCTCTCTTGTTCTTTTGCTATCCCAACGGTATTAGAGCATGCGAGGCCTAGGGAGTCTTTCATTTTCACGCACTAGGTGGCACTTTGTACTAGGTGGCACTTTGTCTTAAAACAATAATCACCACCATCTCCACCACTAGTCCCGTTTCTATGAGCGGCCTTAAATACTCAGAATTAATGCTACATACAGTTTATGTCCTATAGATGCGATAGTACTGATAAGTTATTGAATATTCCTACAATCACGACTCACCTGCATGTCGCCAAGGTGGCAGATTGCCTATCAGTTGTTTACCTACTCTTTTCTTAAATAACGTCAAATAATTTGAAATTACAGTCTTGTTAAATTATTTATATCCTTAACTCCTCTTCTTATAAACGATATTTTCTCCAAATTTCCCTCTTGAAATCCAACTTGTCTGCCTCTGTGGTGTAGTGGTTAGGGTGATTAGCTACCACCTCTGGAGGCCCGGGTTCGATTCCCGGCTCTGCCACGGAATTTTCAAAGTATTAAGACTGCTGGAACGGAATCCACTCAGCCTCGGGAGGAGTAGAGGGGAAGGGGTTGATCTCCCCCTCAGCCATTTTGGAAGTGGTTTCCGTCGTTTCCCACTTCTGCTCCAGGCAAATGCTGGGATGGTACCTAACTTAAGACCACGACCACTTCCTTTCCTTTTCATAATCATAATAATAATAATAATAATAATAATAATAATAATAATAATAATAATAATAATAATAATAATAATGTAATTTGCTCTACGTCCCATTAACTACTTTTCGGTTTTTGGAGACGCCGAGGTGCCGGAATTTAGTCCCACAGAATTTATTTTACGTGCAGGCCGCTTATCAGCATAGCAGGTGAGTCCACCTGGGCGAGGTACTGGTCCTTGTTTCAGTTGTATCTCTCGTCCCAAACTGTCACCCTCGAGGACGCTGCCCTTAAGGCGGCAGAGGTGGGATCCCTCGCTCAGTCCGTGGGAAAAACCAACCCTGGAGGGTAAGCCTTACGTTTAAACACACCAGTCAAATTTAACCGTCTACTAAGGTAATTCCACGCCATCTCGCCCCTGACAGCTCGGAACATACCACTTCCCAGCCAGCAGTTTGCAACTATTTCCACTTACTGCTAGAGTTCTCTAACATCTACCTGCGATTCCATGTGCCAAGTAAGTTAACCAGACACTCGGATTGGGCCACGCAGCTGGCAGCTTGCATCTGGGAGATAGTGGGTTCGAACCCCACTGTCGACAGCTCTGAAGATGGTTTTCTGTAGTACCCCATTTCCGCACCAGGCAAAAGCTGAGGCTGTACCTTAATTAAGGCCACGGCCGCTTGCTTTCTGCTCCTAGCCCTTTCCTAACCTATCGTCGCCATAAAACCTGCGTGTGTCGCTGCGACGTAAAGCAAAAGCACAGAAAGACAGGGGGTGTCCAGTGGACATATTTCCGCCCGTCTGATGGCGACGTTCAACCTTGAGCAGACCGCTTGTTGCTATTAAACAGGAGTAGGCTACATACCGACACCGGGTTTTCTCTCTCTCCGCGTCTCATTATCATCATCCCATATCCAGACGTGCACCAGGCCAGGACGCTCGCGGCACTAAAAGCCAACCCTTGTCCAAGGGCTGGGGTATGAAGTGAGATTTTACGACCGGGTGGCGTTCTTGACGTAGCGATTGACCTATCTCGGGCATTTGATAGGGTGGATCATGGGAGACTACTGGCACAAATAAGTGCAGTTGGACTACACAAAAGAGTGGCTGAATGGGTTGCTATATTTCTAGAAAATAGAACTCAGAGAATTAGAGTAGGCGAAGCTTTATCTGATACTGTAATAATTAAGAGGGGAATTCCTCAAGGAAGTACTATTGGACCTTTATGTTTTCATATATATATATATGATATGAGTAAAGAAGTGGAATCAGAGACAAGGCTTTTTGCGGATGATGTTATTTTGTACAGAGTAATAAATAAGTTACAAGATTGTGAGGAACTGCAAAATGACCTCGATAATGTTGTGAGATGGACAGTAGGCAATGGTATGATGATAAACGAGGTTAAAAGTCAGGCGAGTTTCACAAATAGGAAAACTCCTCTCAGTTTTAATTACTGAACTGATGGGGTGAAAGTTCCTTTTGGGGATCATTTTAAGTATCTAGGTGTTAATATAAGGAAAGATCTTCATTGTGCTAATCAGATAAATGGGATTGTAAATAAAGGGTACAGATCTCCATACATGGTTTTGAGGGTTCTAGAGGTTGTAGTAAGGATGTCAAGGACAAGGCATATTTGTCTCTGGTAAGATCCCAACTAGAGTATTGTTCCAGTGTATGGGACCCTCGACAAAGGAAACTTGTTCAAGAATTGGGAAAAAATCCCAAGAAAAGCATCTCGATTTGTTCTGGGTAATTTTCGACCAAAGAATTACGGTACAAAAATGTTGCAATTTGGGCTGGGAGGACTTGGAAGAAAGAAGACGAGCTGCTTGACTAAGTGGTATGTTCCGAGCGGTCAGTGGAGAGATGGCGTGGAATGACATTAGTAGACGAATAAGTTTGAGCGGTGTCTTTAAAAGTAGAAAAGATCACAATATGAAGATAAAGTTCGAATTCAAGAGGTCAAATTGGGGCAAATATTCGTTTATGGGAAGGGGAGTTAGGGATTGGAATAACTTACCAAGGGAGTTGTTAAAAAATTCTCAATTTCTTTGCAATCATTTAAGAAAAGGCCAGGAAAACAAGAGACAGTGAATCTGCCTCCTGGGCGACTGCCCTAAATACAGAGCAGTAGCGACTGATTGAACGGCGTGATATATGATAACAAAAAGGGATGGAGTGGGACCCGGTGCTGGCACATAGCCTACTCCTGTCGAATAACACCAAAGGGTCTTCTCAAGGCTTCAGGTCTCCATCCGACGCGCGAATCACCATCAACAGCATCATACGGCCTCACTCCATATGAGCACTGCGGAGAGGTTTGGAATTGAATCCAGATCTTTGGCACGCGATTTTTTTCTCCTCTGTTTAGTGTTAGTGCTTCCTCTTAAAACAATAATCACCACTACCACCTATGAGGCGGTAGATGTAAAGTCCCTCGATGAGTAGGTGGAAAATCCAAACTTGGAGTGTAAAAGGATTAAATAATAATAAATAAATAGTTTACTAGTATTAATGTGTATACATGAGTAGCGGCGACTTTGGGGGTGGGGGCAAAACATTCCCCCCCCCCCCCTCAAAATGATCTTAAGGAGCAGAGTTCCATTCCACCCACCCTCAAAAAAATCTGCTCCTAGATGTTAAGTCCACTTGAAACGCGGAGTTTGGTGTTGTTCGGAGGTTACTAAGGCGTTAAGTCTGCAAAAGGTGGTAGATGGGTTTATATCAACAGATGAGATTAGAAAGCGGGCATTCCTTCAGAAACTACATTTCCCAATGGAGACGGTTCAGGTTCTGCTGGTAGAGCATTTCATATTTCGTATCATGAAATGCATAATACATCTTACAGTAACAGGACATTTATTAAGAAAAAATATTTATGTAGCAAATTCTACTTTTTTTACTTATGAATATCCTTCATAATACATTCCTTCTTCTTTATCTGTTTACCCTCCAGGGTCATTTTCTCTCGGACTCCCTCTTCAAGGGCAGTATCTTGGAGCTTCAGACTCTGGGTCGGGGGATACAACTGGGGAGGATGACCAGTGCCTCACCCAGGCGGCCTCACCTGCTATGCTGAGCAGGCGCCTTGCGGTGGACTATTATCCCGGCATTTGTCTGGAGGAGAAATTGGAAGCCACGGAAAACTACTTCCAGGATGGCTGAGGTGGGAATCGAACCCGTCTCTACGCAGTTGACCTCCCGGGGCTGAGTGGACCCCGTTCCAGCCCTCGCACCACTTTTCAAATTTCGTGGCAGAGCCGGGAATCCAACCCGGGTCTCCGGGGGTGGCAGCTAATCACCATAACAACTAGACCACAGAGGCGGACTAAAACATTCCTTCAAAACATTTATTTATGAAAAGTTCTATTTTTCTGTTTACTTGTGAATATTATTGGAAACTCCGTACACACAGGACTCGTTCAAAAATATATTTAGGAACCAAGCTCTGTTATTGTGTTTTTTCTGTTTGATTGCGAATGTTGTTATTATATAGGAATGTTTGCATTAATAAATGGTTGTTCCCCAATTCTCATGCCTGTGTTTGTGTTAATAATACCTAACCCCCCCCCCCACCTAATAATTACCCGAAGTCGGCACGCTGGCATACGCAGATTTCATGACAACTTGGTTCGATTATTTTTAAATAAAATAATATGTTATGTGCATATAATTCTTCTCGTTAAGAATCAATAAGGGAACAACTATTTTCCCAAGACATACACATTGTAGCACACTTCGGAACTGATTGCTGTGCTGTGCGGAGAAATGCATAGCCTGCCCTCTTGTAGCGCTACGCTGAAGCGACGCAGGTTGTACGTAAGTACCTGCTGTTCGCTTGCCCCATCGCCTAGCTGCTTTGGCCGAGCGGTTTAGGTGTTGGTTATACGACTGGGAGGGGAGAACTTGTGAGGTTCGAGTCTCCAGATTTCCGTGTCGGATATAGCGGCCATGTATCCTTCATGGAAATCGCCGTTGTATAACCTTCTTCATTGGCCTGTGTGAATGTGTGTGTGAAAAAACCTCTGGGCGGTGGACCCGGGGATTAGCTTTCCCTTTCCCCTTTCACCCTGGGTTCACCCTCAGAGGTTTCTCTCGAGGGAGAGTTTTGCAAAAAAAAAAGATGAAACGTCTACCGAAATGAGAAGGAACGTTCACTCGAATGACGTAACATATACATTTTAAGAGCATATAATAGAGTCTTGGTTATTTTCATTTCTTTTCATATTTTTGTCCTTGATACTTTTCTTTTTTACCTTTTTTCTATTTCCATTCACCCCTCCTATGTGGCGACTAGTCCAATTACTCCTTCAGTAAAGATACAGGTTCTATTTTGGACAAACATCTGTTTGATTTAGCGAACTGCAATATTATGTATTATTGACTTTTTCTATGTAGAAGGCTCTGTTAATGACAATCAGTAGAGAATGAGTTTCAGAGTATGACTGATTTATTCTTTAGTTCAAAACCTTCTTTCCTGTTAAGAAATCATTAAAATTTTAGTGCCTTACAACAATGTCATAGATCACCCAACAGAGATCTGCTAGACTAAACGTCGAAATTGACAAGTAGCAGCCTAAATGGCTTGAAATCAAAATGCTGCACACGGTGACTGAGGCATTACTACTATAGTTGCCTGAACCCATACATACATACATACATACATACATACATTATCTCTACTATAGGCTGTTCAATCTGCAAGCCTCTGTGAATTTACTATTCGCCGCCACAATCCTCTATTTGTGACTAGTTCTGCGGCCTCCTTTATTTCTATACCTCTTACCTTTAAATCGTTAGAAACTGAGTCTAACGAGGGTCATCTCGGTCTCCCTCTACTTCTCTTACCCTCCAAGACAGAGTCCATTATTATCCTACGTAACCTATCCACCGCCATTCGCCTCACATGACCCCCTTGTGCTCCAACAAAGTAAGGAAAACCACCACCCCAATTCATATAAAGATAATATAATAACTCCTAATATTAAACACTTCTACAACCAATACTATTTGTGATATCCTTATATTTTTTAATTCTAAATACAATCCACTTTCCTGCGAAAATATTTTTGTATATGTTTCATTTAAACAATATTTTAGATATTTGGTTCTTTCGTACCAATACATCTTCCAACTGTAAAGATAGAGACCGACCTGGCTTACGCCGGTCTGAACTCAGATCATGTAAGGATTTTGAAGTCGAACAGACTTATTAAACTTCTAGAACTAATCATATTCCTTAATCCAACATCGAGGTCGCAATCCTGTTTTTTTTTGTCGATAAGAACTCTCAAAAATATCACGCTGTTATCCCTAAGGTAAACAAAATGAAATGGCGTATGGCTTTTAGTGCCGGGAGTGTCCGAGAACATGTTCGACTCGCCAGGTGTAAGTCTTTTGATTTGACACCTGTAGGCGACCTGCGCGTCGTTGAGAGGATGAAATTATGATGAAGACGACACATACACCCAGCCCCCGTGCCAGCGAAATTGACTAATAATGGTTATAATTCCCGACCCTGCCGAGCATCAAACCTCTGACTAAAGGCCAGCACGCCAACCATTTAGCTATGATCCCTAAGGTAACTTCATCTTAAAATCGCTAATAACGGATCAGTCATCTATAAATCAATATTCCAATTATAAATAGCTATATTTATCTTCATTATTATCATTATTAGCGAATGGCAAGGAAATTATATCCATAATATTCAATATATACACAATAACAAAAACATTGATTCACTTCAGGCATTAGTGTTATCTCTTATATCTGAATGTCCAACTTTTCAATCCACTGTAGACTTCCGCTGTTGGAGATAGGAAGTCTTCCAAACTACCTGGATAAGCCCGCAGTTGACACTCGCTTACAATGTGGGGAATAGTCTGGCGAGGGGCTCCACAGTCACATTCTGGGGATGGTACAAAGTTTATTTTCATGACACCCCAGAAAAATACGATAATGTAGTTGTTAATAACACTACTAACCGAAACAAATACACCCTCATATAAATATCTATAAGGTTTTCGTCTTTTATATTCATCTAAGCCTTTTGAGTCACGAGTTTAATTCTATTTGCTATAAAGAGACAGTTAACGTTTCGTCATATCATTCATACCAACTTTCAATTAAGAGACTAACGATTATGATACCTTTGCATACCACGGCCCTTTAACTTACGGTAGGGAGCAGGCCTGATCTTAAATTTAACTCAAAAGGACATGTTTTTGACAAACAGGCGAACATAAAATTTGCCTAGTTTCTTTGTATACATTAACCACCAAAGCTGTTGGTACAGCTTCACCAATCGAGATCATTCCTCAACTTCGCCTTTGTCTCCCCCATTCCAAATACCCACCTGTTTGTACCAGCGATCGTTACTTATAACTTGTCGCGAGTCCCAGCTTTCACTCCCATAAAGCAAAGTCGGTTTGAAAACACACTTCCCACTTACAGAATACTGTCGATTGCAACTGCTGCACCTTGATTCAATATCACTTACTATACAAACATCCTGAGGAGAACACACATCCATTATACTTGAAATTATTTACATGTTGCAGTAGGTTTATTTAGTATTGGAAAGGCTAACTTTTAAGTTCTAAGATATTAGATTGCAGCCTTTCAGCATAACCTGATATTAAGAGCAATGCCTCGGTATAGGTCAAACTCTTTACTTCATGACAACCTAACTGAATACCTTCCTACCACTGTGTACCTTCCAGTAGATGATCCATGTAAACTATGAACATCCAGAGGAAGATTCAGGAAGCAGTGGTCACTGATAACGGTACCATTACTGTCAATTCAAGATTTGATGTTTATTTAGTTAATGGCTCGTGTATGCACATTGTGCGGTATTGTGTATGTAACTAACTAACTAACTAACTAACTAACTAACTAACTAACTAACTAACTAACAAATGATTCGTTCATACTCAAAACGAATTTATGTGCCTTGTTTTAAGTGAATTTTAATTGCGTATGACAGTGCAATGGAACTAACCTCGCGTGTGATTTGAAATTCAAGTATGTTGGCTTTGCAGACGATTCCGACAGTACGTGCAGTGGATACTTTCTATAGTAACCTGTGAGTACCATTTGAACACACTACTTCCTACTTTTGCTACGGTGTGAACTTGCAATGTAACGGCGCCGTTTTAATTTTAGCATTTCTTCGGCTCGGTCGGATGGTTCCTGTCAAGCAAAAAGGAAGGACCTTTTCTCACTGCTGCTTCACGTTATCATTTCATATCGTTTGTATATACCTTTCTCATTCCTAAACATGCACCCGCGTCCGTAAATTGCTTCATAATGGTTGCTCAAGCGATATCGAAGCGACCTCTCCTGTTCTGTTGCTCTATTTTTAATTTCCAGTATTTTTCAGGTTCCATGTCAACTATGAATTGACATTTCTATGGTGAATTTATAAAATCAGTGTGAAATTCGTGAAGTGAAGTGATCATTTTCTGCTCTTACCCATACAATGTTCAGTTCGTGTTTTTATGCACATTTAAATGTCAGGTGTTGGCTCGTGACGTCATAGTTTCATCATGGCCGACCTCCTACAGGTTGAAGGGATGCACTATGAACGATGACATCATCAACATGGATACCATGGCAAAACAATCGTAGTGCTTGACAGATGACTTCATTTAATACTTACGTACGAATTGCAAAATCTAATTTTCGCATCTAAGATCCTTCTTTGGACATGGTAGGTTAAAAATTTTGTGAAGTTCGGCTTCTTTACCGGACTAGCAACCCACAAGTTTCTAGAATTAATAGTATCAGAGTTATTGCATTTTAACTCAGCAAGTTGCCGCGAATAGAAAGTAGTGGCTTATGCAGTAATATTAAACAAATTATTTTAAAAACTCGTAATTTTTAGTCAGTTAATATTAATAAATGAATGAACCATACATCAAATTGAATGGAAAAATTCCAGATGTGAATGTGGTATGAAACCAATAATTCTCTCAAGTTGCTCTTAATAGTCAGTTGCTAGTTTTAACGACTTATGACTAAAGGAGCAAGATGTATGATATATCCAGAAGAAGTGTGTGACCTGTAACATTAAATAATATGTATTTTCTCGCAGTATAGAAAGGAACGAGTCTACCCTACCTAGTCCAATCAATTTAAGCCAGGCTTGCAGGTATTGTTCAATTTTTATTTTAAGTTTATCAAACTGTGTTTTACACATAGGGGAAGAGACTAAGCAGGTAGATCTCGATAAGGAGAGTGACAAAATTTCAGGCAAAATGTAATGACGTTATTGGCTTTACGTCACACCAACCACTTTTACAGTTTTCGGAGACGCCAAGGTGCTGGAATTTAGCCCCGCAGGAGTTATTTTACGTGCCAGTAAATTTACCTTTACGAGCCTGTCGTATTTGAGCACCTTCAAATACCACCCCTACTCAGCCAGGATCGAACCTGCCAAGTTGGGGTTAGAAGGCCAGCGCCTCAACCGTCTGAGCCACTCAGCCTGGCAGACAGCCAAAATTTGAAAGAAGTTACGATTGATACGTTGTGGGTTTTATTGTTGATAATGTGTGCTTTTGTCCCTCTTTCATATGTCCTTCTCGAAATAAACTGTGGGTGGCGGAATTGATTCTGTATTAAATATGTAGCACTCCCGGTAGATAATTTTTAACCAGTTCGTAATTCTGATAAATAATCCGATGCATCTTTACTCAAATATTTTCTGAAGTAACTCAGCATTCTTCTAATATTAATATGTGAATGTGACTTATGATCTATGATGATTGTAAGTACCTGGGTGTTAATATAAAGAAATATCGTCGCCGTAAGATCTATCTGTATCGCTGCGACGTAAAGCCACTAGCAAAAAAACAAAACAAAACTATATATAGATATATAAGGAAATATCTTCATTGGGTTAATCCCAATAACAGTTTTGCAAATAATGGGAACAGATCTCTGCACATGGTTATGAGGGTGTTTAAGGGTTGCAGTAAGGAAGTAGAGGGCATGAAAGACTCTGATAAGACCTCAACTAGAGTATGGTTCCAGTGTATGGTATCCCCACCAGGGTTAGTTGATTCAAAAACTGAAAAAATCCCAAGAAAAGCAGCTCGATTAGTTCTGGGTGATTCCCGACAAAAGAGTAGCGTTACGAAAATGTTGCAAAGTTTGGGCTGGGAAGACTTGGGAGAAAGGAGACGAGCTGCTCGACTAAGTGGTATGTTGCGAGCTGTCAATGGAATGACATTTTCAGACGAATAAGTTTGAGTGGTGTCTTTAAAAGTAGGAAAGATCACAATATGAAATAAAGTTCGAATGCAAGAGGAGAAATTGGGGCAAATATTCGTTTATAGGAATGGGAGTTGGGGACTGGAAAAACTTACCAAGGGAGATGTAATTTTCAATAAATTTCCAATTTCTTTGCAATCATTTAAGAAAACAGTAGGAAAACAAGAGATTGGGAATCTGCCTCTGGGCGACTGCCCTAAATGCAGATCAGTAGTGACTGAACGTTATCATAGGAGTTAATGAGATGAAATAAATGGCGTGATTAATAATTTCGTGTGGCTATTTCTAGCCGAGTGCAACCCTTGTAAGGCACACCCTACGATGAGGGTGGGTGGCAGCTGCCATGTGTAGGGAACTGCGTCTTATTGTGGTGGAGGATAATATTATGTGTGGTGTTGGGGACAGCACAAACACCCAGACCCCGGTCCAAGGAAATGAACCATTTAAGGTTAAAATCTCCGACCCGGCCGGGAATCGAACCCGGGGCCCTCTGAATTGAAGAGTACTGCGCTGACCATTCATCCAAGGAGCCGGACAATGACGTGATACATGATAGTAGAAAGGGACGGGGTGGAACCAGGTGCTGGCACATAGCCTACTCATATCGGAGAGCAACAAGGGATCTGCTCTAAGATTAAACTCGCCATCAGCAGCATCATATGCCCTCACTCCGCTGCGGAGAGGTTTGGAATTGAATCCAGACTCTTGGCACGCATTCTAGTGATCTCCTGCTGGCCGACATTCTGACGACCAGCGGGACTCGAACCTGCCAAGCACGGTGTGAGACAATAAATACTGTCAATGTAGATTTCGCTTTTACGAAGTTAGTTCTTTCTTATTTATGTTTATTTTGCAAGCGTACGAAGAACAGCGTCCACCGGGCAGCTATGAGCTTGCATCCGGGAGATAATGGGGTCGAATCCCACTGTCGGTAGCCCTGAAGATGGGTTTCCGTGGTTTCCCATTTTCACCCCAGGAAAATGCTGGGGCTGTACCCTAATTAAGGCCACGGTCGCTTCCTTCCCACTCCTAGTCCTTTCCTGTCCCGTCGTCGCCATAGGACCCATCTGTGTCGGTGCTACGTAAAGCAAACTGTAAAAAACAAAAAACCATCGTCTCTATATATATATTTCTCACACTTGTTAGTCAGTGCTTCAGATAGCGAACTTCAAGTAGTGTTAATGCCAGTGCGTCCTCTTAAAATATTTACCATCACCACCAAGCACGGTCCAGGACACTGTCCTTGAGGCGGCAGATGTGGAATCCCTCGCTGAGTGCGGGGAAAACCCAACCCTGGAGGGCAAACGGATTGAATAATAATAAATAAAAAGTTTACAAGTATGAATGTGCCTATGTTAGCGGCGCCGACTTGAGGCACAATATTTTCTGCCGCCCCAAAAATGATCTTAGGGGCAGAGTGCCATTTTGTGGCCCCAAACAATTCTCCTGTTAGGTGTTAAGTCCCCTGAATATGCGGAGTTTTGTAGTCTTCGGAAGTTGCTAAGGTGTTAAATCTGGAGAAGGTGGTAGATGGTTTTATAACAAGAAATGACATTAGAAGGCATGCATTCCTTCAGAGAACTACATTTCCCAGTGGAGACTGTTCAGGCCGTACGTCTGGTGTGATAGGACATTTATTGAGAAAATGTTTTTATGAAGCACATTGTTTAACATCCTTAGAGAAATGGGTACAGATAACAAGACATTACAGCTAATAAAGGAGACCTTAACAAACACATACTTAAAGGTTAAGTTTATGGGAGAGATATCTGAACCCTTTGAAATCAAGACAGGCGTAAGGCAAGGATATTGCCTATCCCCACTGCTGTTCAATTGTGTCCTGGATAAAGTTATCAAAGAATGGGAAAAAGAACTCGCAGAAAAAGGCATTAAAGACCAAATAAGGATAGGATACAAGAAAGAGAACACCACTATCAACTGCTTAGCATTTGCTGACGATCTTGTACTGTTATAAGAAAATATTGAATCGGCGATAATACAAGTTAACACTTTAAAAGGCAGCAATGAAAACCGGCATGTAGATATCATTTGAAAAGACACATTTCATGACCAACATTAACGAAGCCCCAAGATACATAGTAACAACAAACAATGATAAGATAGATAAAGTTGTTAGATGATACAACTTAATGGGCTTGATAAAGAAGCAAACCGCGAGAGAGCCAGAAAAATGGAGCTTGCATTCCATCTTAAAAAAAACACATACAACAAAAAAGCGATCTCTATTAGGACAAAACTACACCACTATCAGGCAGTAATTTGACCCGAGTGCTTGTATGCTTCAGAATGCCTGGGATTAACAACCAGGAAAGACATTGAAGAAATTGAGAAGAAAGAAACAAAGATTCTAAGAAAAATCATCGGTCCAAAGAAATGTACTGACACATATCGATTACGCAGTAACAAAGAAATATATAAAACATGCAGTAGGATTTCAGATGCCATTCGAAAGCGAAGAGTTAAATTTTTTGGACATATTTCAAGAATGCCTGATGACAGACTTGCCAAGAAAATCTTTAACCACTTCAATAAGCCCAATAGGAAAGGCAGCTCTTATGAAAAATGGTTTGTTAACACGGAGAAGGATTTGCAAGAAATGAACACCACACATCAAGACATCCACAATAGAACCGCCTTCAGAAAAAAAGTTACACACATTTAAGGGTTTCCTAGAGCCAGAAACAGCGACCAAGAAGAAATAACAATGGACGGCTGAAAGGAAAGAAGCAGCAAGCAGGAGGATAAAGGAGTATTGGCGCCAAAGAAAATTTTCCTTCAAAAAATTTATTTCTGAAAAGTTCTATTTTTCTGTTTTCTTGTGAATATTATTGAAAATTCCGTACACATAAGACTCGTTCAAAAATATTTTTGAGAACCAAGCTCTATTATTGTTCTGTTTTCTGTTTGTTTGTGTATTTATAGGAATGTTTGCCTGTGTTCGTGTTAATCATGCGCCCGCCCCCCCCCCCCCCCGCTAATAATTACCCGAAGTCGGCACGCTGGCATACGCAGATTTCAAGACAAATTGGTTCGATTAATTTGGAGTAAAATAATATGTTATGTGCATATAATTCTTCTCGTTAAGAATCAATAAGGGAACAACTATTTTCCCAAGACATACACATTGTAGCACACTTCGGAACTGATTGCTGTGCTGTGCGGAGAAATGCATAGCCTGCCCTCTTGTAGCGCTACGCTGAAGTGACGCAGGTTGTACTTAAGTACCTGCTGTTCGCTTGCCCCATCGCCTAGCTGCTTTGGCCGAGCGGTTTAGGTGTTGGTTATACGACTGGGAGGGGAGAACTTGTGAGGTTCGAGTCTCCAGATTTCCATATCGGGTATAGCGGCCATGTATCCTTCATGGAAATCGCCGTTGTATAACCTTCTTCATTGGCCTGTGTGAATGTGTGTGTGAAAAAACCTCTGGGCGGTGGACCCGGGGATTACCTTTCCCTTTCCCCTTTCACCCTGGGTTCGCCCTCAGGAGAGTTTTGCAAAAGTAAAAAAGAAAAAAACAAAAAAACACACACACAAAACAATGTTTACTAGACTGATAGTATTAAGGGGCGTTGATAGCTTGTTCAGTCATTAACGAACGATGTCGATAATAATGATGGTGGCGGTTGTGGTGGTTCGTGCGCGTATTGATCAAATGACTATCGAAATGAGAAGACCGTTCACTCGAATGACGTAACATAGAACATTCAAGAGCATATATTAGGGTCGTGGTTATTTTCTTTTCCCTTCATATTTTCTCTTCGCATTTTTACCATTGATACTTTTTTTTACATATAAAATCCTATTTTCTCTTCGTTCATATTTCCATTTTAACATTCACCCCTCCTATGTGACGACTAGTCCAAGAACTCCTCCAGTAAGGATGCAGAATGATGTGCTCCATATGCAAGGTTCTATTTTGGACAAAAGTCTGTCTGATTTAGCGACCTGCAGTATTATGTGTTTTTCGTACGTCCCCCTATTATTGACCTTTTTCTACCAGATCTCTGTTGGGTGATCTATGACTGACTAATGATTTTTATGTATATGTATATTACATTTTCTTAACAGGAAAAAAGGTTTTGAACTAAACAATAAATTCGTCATACTCTGAAACTCAGTTTCTAATGATTGTCAACAGAGATCTGGTAGAATTATTAATTTCGTGTGGCTATTTCGAGCCGGCTGCAGCCCTTATAAGGCAGAACTTCCGATGAGGGGGGTGGCATCTGCCGTGTGTAGGTAACTGCGTGTTATTATGGTGTTATGTGTAGTGTGTGAGTTGCAGGGATGTTGAGGACAGCACAAACACCCAGCCCCCGAGCCACTGGAATTAACCAATGAAGGCCGAGAATCGAACGCGGGATCCTCTGAACCGACGGCAGCTGAGGCATTACTACTATAGTTGCCTAAACACACATCTTCATTATAGACTGTTATGTCTTTCAACGTTCAGTCTGCAAGCCTCTGTGAATTTACTAACCACCGCTACGATCCTCTGTTTGCAACTGGTGCTGTGTCCTCGTTTAGTTCTATATCTCTTATCTTTAAATCATTAGAAACTGAGTCTAACCAGTCTTTTAAACCCTCCATTACAGAGTCCATTATTACTCTAGGGAAGCTGTCCTCCGCCATTCGCCTCACCTGACCCATTACGCTCCAACAAGTAAGGAACGCCACCACCCCAATCAATATAACAACACCTAATATTAACACTTATACTGTCAATTCTATTTGTAATATTCTTACATTTTTGAATTCTAAATACAATGAACTTTCATGAGAAAATACTTTTTATATACTTTTCATTTTTAAAAATATT
This sequence comes from Anabrus simplex, assembly GCF_040414725.1. Lineage (NCBI taxonomy): Eukaryota > Metazoa > Arthropoda > Insecta > Orthoptera > Tettigoniidae > Anabrus > Anabrus simplex. The sequence goes on along the minus strand of NC_090275.1, from coordinate 8,226,630 downwards.
TCAGATATTTGGTTCCTTCGTACTAAAACATCTTCCAACTATAAAGATAGAAACAGACCTGGCCTACGCCGGTCTGAACTCAGATCATGTAAGGATTTATAAGTCGAACAGACTTATTAATTAAACTTCTACAACTAATCATATTCCTTAATCCAACATCGAGATCGCAATATATATTTTTTTTTTGTCTCTAAGAACCCAAATAATATTACACGCTGTTATCCCTAAGGTAACTTTAACTTATAATCACTAATAACGGATCAGTAGTTCATAAATCAGTGTTCCAATTATAAATAGCTATATTTTATCTTCATGACACCCCAGCAAAATATAATGCAATTGTTAATAACACCACTAAACAAAACAATAATAATTAAAGAAATTAAAGGAAAGATTTAGCAGAAAAGACAACAGATTTTCAACAGTTCCCAGTTTCAGGTGGCTAAAATGTAATTTTTCCCCTCCTCCTCACCTTCCCCCTATTCGCTGCTACTGAAAAATATAACGGTCTTTCAATGGTGTTTCCCTCTAAGTTGGAAGACCAAAGAAATGCATACTTTACTCTACCTTCGATATAGTCAGAATAGAGACAGCCAATAAACCACGTACGAAACTTAGGATTTACTCAGAATTTGCCATGTGACCGAAGAAAGAAATCCGTCGAAGTTGCATGAGTTGTGGGTCAGCACAGCATTTACCGGTCAACATCAGAATCTATAACTGGCTGAATTATTATTCGAGTTATCACCATGTTCGGAAAAATATTAAGCTCTTTATAGCATATTAATGATACTAACGTTATAATCCTTATTTCTTCAACATGGATATCAGTAATTAGGAAAAATGTGTTTAGATAAGGAGCAAATTCGGAGATATTTGTGCGAGGAGCATCATTCTCCTCCTGCCAGTAATTGCTCCATGTGTCCAATATGACTTTGAAATGGCAGACATTCATAGCTTAAAACATTCACGTACAATTCACCAGTGAGTTACGAATTATGAAGATTCTAATAACAGTTTAAACGTTATAATGGTAATGGAAATACAGTAGGTTATATGTTTTACCTTTGTGTAGACGATGCAGTGCACTCGGAACATTTTGATTACCGTATTAGTTACTCTGCACTTGCCGTGTAAGTATAATTCTCAACACACTCACAATATGAAACAAAATATTACCACAAACACACATGGAAAAGGAACACGACAGAAATACATGAAAATATACGTAACACCCACGCACACAGTTCAACAGGTTGCAGTCGAAACTGCTGTACTGAGAATTCCCAAGATGCCCGATGGCACATGTCAAGTTCGTTGTCAAAGAGATTATGTGTATTGGTGATACTCATTTGTTTTCAGATCTCTGCTGCGCAGTAGACCTATATCAAGCGTGGAAGCCATTTTAAGTCGAGCATACGTCAAGTTCAAGGACAAGGTTCGTGATTCGGAACACCTGGACGTACTTCAAGCGCGGTGAGGGTGATTTTTGCATGTATCTCTGAAGGATATAACGTGTTCTCTAACACATATGAAAGATACGAGAGAGAGAGAGAGAGAGAAAAAAAAAGCATTCTATAAGTCATATCTGAAAAATAATTACACAACTAGTTACACGTTGACAATTATGGAGGCGCTTAATTAATTCTCAGAAGCTTGCAGTCTGTACGCCGAAAGACGTAACAGTCTATACTAAAGATGTATGTATATACATTATATCTTATCTATGAATTTATCTAGCATTTATATTACTTCTTCTTCTTAATTCTTACCCTCAAGGGTTGGTTTTTCCCTCGGACTCAGCGAGGGATCTCAAGGGCAGTGTCCTGGAGCGTGAGACGTTGGGTCGCTGGATACAACTGGGGAGAATGACCAGTACCTCGACCAGGCTCCCGCAGCTGCTATGCTGAACAGGGGCGTTGTGGGGTGATGGGAAGATTGGAAAGGATAGGCAAGGAAGAGGGAAGGAAGCGGCCGTGGCCTTAAGTTAGGTACCATCCCAGCATTTGCCTGGAGAAGAGTTGTGAAACTAGGGAAAACAACTTCCAGGATGGCTGAGGTGGAAATCGAACCCACCTACACCCATTTGACCTCCCGAGGCTGAGTAGACCCCGTTCAAGCCCTCGAACCACTTTTCAAATTTCGTGGCAGAGCCGGGAATCTAACCCGCGCCTCCGGGGGTGGCGGCTAATCACGCTAACCACTACACCACAGAGGCGGGCACTTATATTACTTCTGTGTCAATACATGCACTTTGTTCCCCAGTTCCAGTGAAGTTTATACCATTTACTTGAGTTGTTTTAATTAAACCTGACGTTTATTGATTTGGACAGTAACGTCCGGACTTAATTCATATTAACTAGCAGTTTCCCGCTGGCTCCGCCCGCAGTGTACAAAGTATGGTGTTGTTCGTTACTATCCTCACGGATGTATTTGCAAAGTTTCGAGTTAATGATATAAAGCACATAATCAGCTGTGGTAATAGAATGTAATATTATGTCAACAAAACACTTGAAAATACATCACACAAAGAAATTGAATTAAACGTTCCTTGGAACAACACTACGCGCCGTACTGTTAAAAAGTCCTTCAAAGATCTTCGTCATGAAGACAAATGTACTCATAACTTTATTCAGAATCTACCAATTTAAGTAGTTATTACCTCAAAAGAAAACGTGTGATCCACTGAGTGTTTTTAGACCAAAACGAACTGCGTACCTCAATTAGAACGAAGGATATGATTGCTTCAATGAGAGAAATGTTGAAGAAATGAGACGACAAATTGAATGTGCACTCATAACTTTCCTCAGAATCAACCAGTTTGAATAGTTAAGAGCTGAATTGAAAGAGCTTGATCCACTGAGTGTTCTTAGGCCAAAACGAACTCCGTACCTTAATTAGAACCAAAGATATGATTGCTTCCAGTATACAAAAAATTGAAAAAATAAAATAATTTGAGGAAGGCGGAAGTTAAGTGACTTATAGTACCTGAGGACAAATCTCTGCATGAATACCTTTCAGTTTATAAAAATTTTGGAAATCGACCGGTTAGAATGGTCGGATTGACTGACTTTAGTTTTCATAATTTTTTTATTATGTAGATGACGCAGGTCTCTTCGCCTAATGCCTACCGCGGGCTGATGATGATTATTGTTTAAGGGAAGTACGACTGGGCCGAACCAAAAAGCCAAGAACAACGGCCGATCTACTACTCATCTCGTAATTTGCAGGCCTTCGGGCTGAGCGGTTGTCGCTTAGTAGGGGCTTGGTTTGGAACTACTACTGGACAATTATTCTCTCTTAACACCAAGCAGAGGAAAAACTGTCCGGATCCATGGCTAAATGATCAGCTAGCTGGTCTCTGCTGCAAAGAGTCCCGGGTTCTATTCCTGACTAGGTTGGCGATTTAAATTTTAATGGTTAATTCCTCTGGCTCGGGGGCTGAATGTCGGTGTCGTTTTCAACATTAGAATTCATCTTAGGTAGGACCATGTCAAAGACGAGCAGGTTGTCTATGAGGCCTTGCATGAGGCCTCTCCGAAGGCTACATCAAATTATTATTAGAGGAAAATATAGAAGAGATCCAACATAGGAACGATCAGAATTCGGCAAAATACCGCGGAGGTAGGAAGAGAAGAAGAGTTGACCAAGGAAGGTCCGATTGGAAATATTAAAGTGAGGTGACCTCCTACCCAGTTCTTTTCAGACACACCCCCAATGGAGGAGAGTTGCTAACCCCATACCAGCCCTCGTGCCATTTTTAAATTTCTGACAGTACCGGAAATCGAACCCGGACCCCCGAGCACGGCAGCTAATAATACTAGGCGGACATTGAAATGAGGAGACAATACCAGGCTCAGATAGGGGTCCAATACAACCAATATGACAGCCCCTGGATGTATTCTACCGCCTCCGCCCACACCATGGGATCACTTCAATGGGGTTTCCGTTTTTGATCAAGTATGTATCCCTAATTCGTTATTAGTCTACCTCAAAAATATCCCTCAGCACTTTCAGAAAACGTTTATGTCCACAGCCATAAGTTTCCGATTGGGTGAAAAAATGTTTACACCTGCGGACTCACGCTTTTTTGTTCCTTAGCCCCAATTTTTAACACAAGGCTCGGCCACTTCGTCGAGTTTTGGAGATTTTCGATTTGTCTAGGGACCGTGTGGGCATGAGACTCTCTCGCACCAAGTTTTAAGGTTCTAGGGTGTCTGGAAGTGTTCTGTTAATTCACGCCTTTTTGTTAGTACAATCTGCTTTATGCCGCAGCGACACAGATAGGTCTTATGACGACGATGGGATAGAAAAGGAAACAACCGTGGCCTTATTTAAGGTACAGCCACAGCATTTAGCTGGTGTGAAAATGGGAAACCACGGAAAACCATTTTCAGGGCTGCTGACAGTGGAGTTCGAACTCCTTATCTCCCGAATGCAAGCTGATAACTACGTCACACAAATCGCACAACCACTTGTTTGGTCATGCCTACTTATGTAAATTTTATGGGCCAGTACACCCCGACTTGCATTTCATTAAAATTACAAATATCATTCATTGTACGAAATATAGTAAAAGATATAAAAGATTAGAATACTCTTTACCACTACTATTTTTATGTATAATTTTTCATGAGGATTAATATAAGTCCGATTTGAACTCCAGTGTCCACCATGTTGTATACGTGCCGTAGTCTGATACATAAAGTAACACAAAACATTCAGCGTAATAACAAACAATAATAGAACAATAAGGGCAGAATTGTGGGTGGAGAACAGAGGTGCAGGTTGGAAATAAATAGAGTTAGAAATGGCTGTGAAAGTAAGGAGAAATTGAAGGAACTTACTAGGAAATTGAATCTAGCAAAGAAGTCAGCTAAGGATAACATGATGGCAAGCATAATTGACAGTCATACAAATTTTAGTGAAAAATAGAAGGGTATATATAGGTACTTTAAGTCAGAAACAGGTTCCAAGAAGGACACCCCAGGAATCATTAATGAAAAAGGGGAGTGTGTATGCGAGGATCTTAAAAAATCAGAAGTATTCAGTCAGCAGTATGTAAAGATTGTTGGTTACAAGGATAATGTCCAGATAGAGCAGGTGACTAATGCTAAAGAATTATTAACATTTACATACGATAACAATGACATTTACAGTAAGATAAAGAAGTTGAAAACTAGAAAAGCGCCTGGAATTGATAAGATTTCTGGAGATATATTAAAGTCGATGAGTTGGGATATAGTACCTTATCTGAAGTACTTATTTGATTATTGTTTGGTTGAAGGAGCTACAGTATAACAAATGAATGGAGAGATTCTATAGTAGCCCTTGTGTATAAAGGAAAGAGTGATAGACATAAACCAGAAAATTACAGGGCAGTAAGTTAGACATGCGTTGCATGTAAGCTTCAGGAAGGTATTCTTTCTGATTATATTAAGCATATTTGCGCAATTAATAACTGGTTCGATAGAAAGCAGTTCGGATTTAGGAAAGGTTATTTCACTGAAGCTCAACTTGTAGGATTCCAGCAGGAGATAGCAAATATCTTTGATTCAGGAGGTCAAATGGACTGTGGACTAGACAAAAGAGTGACTGAATCAGTTGCTAAATTTCTAGAAAATAGATCTCAGAAAATTAGAGTAGGCAAAGCTTTATCTGACCCTGTAATAATAAGGGGGGAATTCCTCATGGCAGTATTGTTGGAACTTTATGATTTCTTATATATATAAATGATATGAGTAAAGACTGCCTTTGCTGGCAGGACGTTGTGTTTACAGTGCACTATGTCTTCTGGTATGGGCTAGAGCAATTTTGTTACTTTCATTGATCTGTCTCAGCTTTATCCTTGGCTTTGACAAGATGAAAGTGACTGAGGTATGAGTGATGCTAGTAATGCCATTCCTTATGCAGCCAGTCCCTGCTATGTATGGTGTGAAAATGTTGCTCATAGGGTCAGTTGGTGCATGCATTTCAGTGGGCTTGGCAGACTGATATGTAATAGCAGCTTCTGGCTCGGTGAGGAAAGCAACGGGAAACTACTTCACTCCTCATTTCCCTAGTACGCCTCTTCAGTGATGCCTAGGCCATTTATGACAGCTGATGGCGGAGCTGTTGAGGATCCGGCCGGCCTTCGTGCTGAGGACTAAACATACACATGAGTAAAGAAGTAGATTCAGAGGTAAGGCTTTTTGCGGATGATGTTATTCTGTACAGAGTAATAAATAAGTTATAAGATTGTGAGCAACTGCAACGTGACCTCGATAATGTTGTGAGATGGACAGCAGGTAATGGTGTGTTTATAAATGGGGTTAAAAGTCAGGTTGTGAGTTTCAAAAATAGGAAAAATCATCTCATTTTTAATTACGGCGTTGATGGGGTGACCGTTCCCTTTGGGGATCATTGTAAGTACCTTGGTGTTAATTTAAGGAAAGATCTTCATTGGGGTAATCACATTAAATGGATTGTAAATAAAGGGTACAGATCTCTGCACATGGTCATGAGGGTGTTTAGGGGTTGTAGTAAGGATATAAAGGAGAGGGCATATAGGTCTCTGGTAAGATCCCAACCAGAGTATGGTTCCATAGTACGGTTCCTCAGAAGGAATACTTGATTCAAGAACTGGAAAAAATCCAAAGAAAAGCAGCTTGATTTGTTCTGGGTGATTTCCGACAAAAGAGTAGCGTTACAAAAATGTTGTAAAGTTTCAGCTGGGAAGACTTGAGAGAAAGAAGACGAGCTGCTCGACTGAGTGGTATGTTCCGAGCTGTCAGCGGAGAGATGGCGTGGAATGGCATTAGTAAACGAATACGTATGAGCGGTGTCTTTGAAAGTAGGAATGATCACAATATGAAGATAAAGTTGGAATCCAAGAGGACAAATTGGGGAAAATATTCGTTTATTGGAAGGGGAGTTAGGGATTGGAGTAACTTACCAAGGGAGATGTTCAAAAAGTTTCCGATTTCTTTGAAATCATGTAAGAAAAGGCTAGGAAAACAACAGGTAGGGAATCTGCCACCTGGGCGACTGGCCTAAATGCATATCAGTATTGACTGTTTGAATATATAACCCACCTTAGTGCGATGTTTAATCTTAAAATGCTTATGAAGTCATTCCAAAGGACATTAAATATAAATGTTTGCGGATATTTCTTTGAAAATAATAATTTATTTTACTGTTGTGTTCCCCCTTCGTTATGTAGAAATACATTTGACCACGTATATATTGTTTTATCTGCGCGTACAGCGATATTCTTTGGCCCAGGGCGATGTTGTGTGCTCTGCAAGCGTTCTTTGATCCAGGGCGATGTTCTTTGCTCTGCGAGCAGAGCGATGTTCTTTGATCCAGGGCGATATGGTTTTCTCTGCGCGCAGAGCGATGCTCTTTTGTCACTGGCAGTACACTTCGTTATATATTTGTGTTCTGTGGTACACTTCGAGTGCTCCGTATGTTCGAAGGCACTGGACGCACACAAAATGATGATTTAAAAATACTTTAATTCTCAAGAAACATCATAAAGTATGCCATGGACGACTGACAGGATGATTTCAAATCAATAAGAAATTCGATGAAATTATAATTTAATATCTTCTCTCACTTACGTGACGATAAATTTCTTCACTGATACAAGTTATATCAACGATTTACGTTGTCGTGTCGTGAGCAGACAGAAGAACGTCGTCCTATGTGAAGGTGAGTAAAGCTTCCACACGTAACAGTTCTACGAATTTTTTAAATAACTTTTTATTTGGTAAGTATTGTGCAAAAACGTATTTTCACCTTTCGTCTGAATGTCTTGATGAACATTAGACCAAGGAGGCTACTTACTGTTTGCTCTACGCCAGAATTGCTAACCAGAAGGTGACGGTGGGGTTACTTTTTCATATCTCTTAACCTCTGCTAGCATAACAATATATCAGCTCAACTCCACATAGTAAACACATCGACAGGTCATAACAGCTAGAATCTTATCTACCGAGTTCAGTAGCTGCAGTCGCTTAAGTGCGGCCAGTATTCGGGAGATGGTGGGTTCGAACCCTACTGTCGACATCTCTGAAGTTGGTTTTCCGTGGTTTCCCATTTTCACACCAGACAAATGCTGGGGCTGCACCTTAAGGCCACGGCTGCTTCCTTCCCTTTCCTGTCGCATTGTCGCCTCAAGACCTATCTGTGTGGGTGCGACGTAAACCAAATTGTAGAGGAAGAAGAAGAAATCATATCTTCCTTGTTAACTTGATTTTTTCTGGTTACTACTCTAATAATTTTCTAACAATTATAAAATGTGGACTAGTTATTAACAGTTAGATGCCGATTGGTCCGAGGGTTTCATTCTACTGTAGCGAGGGCACAAACCTCACATACGTACAAGTCACCCATGGGTGTTAACTCGAAAGACTTGCAGCCTTTTCCGGAGGCCATACCCATATTTGTTTCAATTACTATGTCGGAGTAATGTGGGTAAAACTATATAATAAAAAAAAAGTTTTCATTTAAGTGGTATTTGAAAATCATTATTTGGTGGTTAAGAGGGCTATAAAACAAGAAAGGTATAAGGGAAGGAAATGCAATACCTTTTGCACAAGTCAGGCTGCGTGAGTCAAATGGTAGAAGCGCTGACCTTCTCAACTCAAGCTGCTGCGTTCGACCCCGGCTCAGTCCGGTGGTATTTGAAGATGCTCACATACTCCAAGCTCGTTCGGCTCCGTCGCTAAATGGTTAGCGTGTTGTCCTTTGGCCACAGGAATCCAGAGTTTGATTACCGGCAGGGTCGGGAATTTTAACCATAATTGGTTAATTCCGCTGGCATGGCGTGTGGGTGTATGTGTCGTCTTCATCATCATTTCATCCTCATCACGACCCGCAGGTCGCTTACGGGAGTCAAATCAAAAGACCTGAATCAGGCGAGCCGAAGTTGTTTTTGGACACTTCCGTCACTAAAAGCCATTTTATTTACGTTATTATTATTATTTTTATTATTATTATTATTATTATTCCATAATAAAGGCATGCAAGAAGTGTACTTAATAATGGGTTGTGAAGTTACAAGAAAGCTCAAAATAATAATAATTATTTAGATGAGAAAGATATATGTAGAACTGAAAATCAACTTTACACTAAACAAAATTATGAAATATCATCAGGGAATATGTGAAAGGAAATCAGAGGAAGATATAGCGAGAGCTGATGCCCGTAGTAAATATTGAGAGTTATTCTAGACTTCATGATTTAGTTAATGCTTCACGAACTTTATTTGCGATTATTTTTAACAAGATATTTTCAGGAAATATATTTATGATCTTTTTATTTTGTTTGAAGTATAATTTTATTGGTAATGAAAAAATAATTGACTAAATATGAATATTCTCTCCCCAGCCGCTATTTTATTCCAATCAATGAACATTCAACTGCAAAAGGAAACACAAATTCTTGAAATTTGAAGCCTTAGTAGTTGGCATCAGTGAATTCAACACAATCGATAGCTGAAATTTGAAAAAGTTCGTTGGCTTTTGCGACTTGTCGTAAGAGGAGAGGCCTAGGATGAGTCTGACTCCTTGTGCTAGTCTCCTCACATCAATTTTTCCCATCCGACCTCGACTAACCAAATTTTTTCTCTTCCGATCCCGAAGGGAGTTTTCATTTTGATGCCGTTCGTTGTTCTTACCGACACCTTTCTTCGAAGGATTGGATCTCTTAATTTTTTCTCTCTGATCAGTGTTAATAGAGCTGATGGTTGCCTAACGGTCATTGCCACCAAGTGGGCTCTTTATTTAATTATTCTAAACAGATAAAATATGAAATGTGCTACTTAACATAAACTTTACAATTCTGAGTACGGTAATATGCATATGCTCCATTTTGAAGAGGAGTCACACCCAATGGCACATTAATGTGGTATCATATATTCATTTTCGGTGGCATTCTGAATTTTCTCATTTTGGCAGTCACAAAATCACTCGTTTCTTTTCCTCAGAAACAGAGTTACAACATCTCACGACAATATTGGCTGAATCAAAACAGCTGATCCTGCAGTCATCTGAATTTAAATCTCCATGACGAACACAAGCAATCAATTTATAGATCAAGAGACGTGTTTGAAAAACTAGGCTAAATGCGTTGTGCCGCCATTTTGTATTGGGCTTCAAATCACATAATCAGTCCGTTAAACTTCCGGGCTCCTTGGAATAATGCCCCTCCCCCTGACACGTGTCCCATTACCCCATTCCCACACTGTTTGCTTTGGTGGAAATCAAAAATCAACCTTGCATAGCCCACATTTAAACACTTAATTTCCAGGACCAATGAGCATTTATTCCATCCTAACGATGGGTGGCTCGCCGCGCATGCTGCATTACTCTAGGAGGGATTCAAGGTCATCCACTGCCGCGGCGTTTGACAGCTGGCCATAACGAACTCTCCTTCTGCGTGCGTACTACACTGTGTACTGGGACACTACGTCAGTGACTCACATGGCGAGATGAGATGTGATACAGACAGTACAGGAGATGATTTAATAATAAAAAGCAAGATACATATTTCATGAGTAAGCTACGTGTTGTGAATGAAATGAATCGACGTTCGTAATCAAAATACGTTTGGACATTCTTCTTCATTACATACTGTTGTGCCTATCAGCGTTCGGTCTGCAAGTCTCTGTGAATGAACTAAGCGCCTGCACAATCCTCTTTTTACAATTAGCTCTGTAGCCTCTTTCAGTTTCGCATGTCTTATCATTAAATTATTAAGAACTGAGCCGAAACACCATCTCTCTCTACTTTGCTCACTCTCTCTCACTTTATTCTGGGGGGTGGGGTAGAATAACACCCACGGTATCCCCTGTTTGTCGTAAGAGGCGACTAAAAAGTGGGACCAAGATCTCACAACTTGGAAGTAGCTGAGTCTGGCATGGCTTCTACTTACTTGTGTCACGCCTCTCGTTTCTCTCGTTCCTCCCTGACCTTCTGTGGTCAACTCTCGTTCTTTCCGAGCGCTAGGAAGTGTCACTTTCACGCCCTTCGTGGCCCTTGTCTTTCTTTTGTGGGAGCTTTCTTCCCTCTGATTAGTGTTAATAGAAGATGCTATCCCAGTTGTACTTCCACCACCACCACCACCACCACCCTTATTCTACGGTATGAAACGACAATGATTAGTTTTATAAGCCAACCAGGACTACACGAAGTAGTTATATGTGTGCATTTTTGCCTTCCTTTTTGCCCATACTGTATTTCTTTCATTCTTTTACTGTGGGCTTCCTTTCTGTCTTCAGACCAGGTTGTTCCAGTTTTCTTATTTGATTTTCTTTGGTCTTACCTTTGATCAGCTTGCCCTTTGTGAATTTTGGGTTTGGACATCTGCTGGTGTAATTGCAGCCTGTTTCAGATCGGTTTTGATCTCGCGAATCCATTTCGTTGTGTCTGTTATAGTTTTACTCTTGTTTTCATAGAATTCGACTATTTGTTTGGTAAGTCTGTCTGGATGCATTCTTTTAATATGTCCATAGAATTTTAGCCTGCGTTTTCTGATGTCTCTGTGAATATTTGTGTATTGTTTGATTTCTTGTCTGAGTCTGAGTCGGTATTGTCTGCGAGTTTTGGGCCTAGAATTTTTCTTACGATTTTGCGTTCCCTTTGTTAGTCTCTGCTTTCCTGTTCAAAATTAGCGTTTCTGATCCATGAAGACATTCTGGTTTCAGACAGTGTATTGGTGACGTAAGGTGAAAATGATGGAAAAACTCCATCTTTGGTATTTACGTTTTTACTATGTGCATACCTTGTACTTTCTTTTGCGCTTTGTTTCATTTAAATATCAGCCATTTAAAGCGCTTTGCGGCCATTTAAATGACCCTACGCAAGTAGTATTCTCGTAAATAATAGCTTTAGTTTTGTTTTTCTTAGATTCACCAAAACATGACGGTAGAACATGAAGACTATACTATTTCCACAGGTAGTATAATAATACCTGTGTATCAAAGACTTGCTTCGAATGAGGTTTTAGCACACTGCACAGTAGGTAAAACACAGAATGCCAATGAATCATTGCATAGTGTGTCCGGCTCCCTGGCTAAATGGTTAGCGTGTTGGCCTTTGGTAACAGGGGTCCCGGGTTCGATTCCCGGCAGGGTCGGGGATTTTAATCATCATTGGTTAATTTTCCTGGCACGGGGGCTGGGCGTATGTGTTGTCTTCATCATCATTTCATCCTCATCACGACGCGCAGGTCGCCTACGGTTTCAAATCAAAAGACCTGCACCTGGCGAGCCGAACCCGTCCTGGGATCTCCCCGCACTAAAAGCCATACGCCATGTTTTATGGCATAGTGTCATTTGAGCTAAATGCCCGAAGGAAGTGTTTGTGACAAAGAGAAAACTGGAGATTTCTGTAACATCAGCAATTGCTGATTTCAAGATGGGTTGTGAAGCAAGTGAGAAACTAAAAGCTAGTGTTACGGGTGTTACAGTAGTGTTAAGTTACCAGCTGAGGACAGACAATTAGTGTACTGAGGGACAAGCGTAGATTTGTTCAAAGGAAACTAAAACTGTCAAAAACTGCTAGTGAGACTAGGAAGGATTTAGGTACTGAACGGTTGTTCATCTCTAAAATTTCAATATCATTTTTCTCAGATTTTCCCCCCAGCACTTTTCAAGATTCAAAATGCTCCTCATGCCACAATTTTCAACTAGTCTTCTCGAAACTCTTAAGATTGTTTCAGATACAACAGAATAACAAACTGATATGCACATTTTACAATATATGGAATATTTCAGGAGCAATTGGATTTTTCTCATCGTCATCATAAAAATAAAAATTGAATTATGGCTATGTGAAATATTTTTTATCCTTTAGTGTAATTGCAATTTGTCAAAACATTACTTTTTTATGTTAGTATTTTAAAACTGAGATAACATTTTAAGCCAGATCTGTTGGGCCGCTTGGCCCGAGGGCATTTTATAAATACATCGAAAAGTTTCAAAAAATCGTTAACTTTTTAATATCTCAAAAACTATTTTTGTTAGCAGCTTGAAACTTTGTATGTCGTGTCATATTGATACTAAACAAAATGATGAAAATTGTAAGGTGAAAGGTTGAAAATTGTAGATTATAGGATTTTCACAGATGCATTGACTTAATGACTTTGTTGTAATGTCTTGTTTTTGTGTGCTTGGAGATGCATTGTTTCTTGTAGATATTTTGGGTTGGTCGATTTGCTATTTCCATCTTTTGGCATCTAATTTCGTCGGCTTTTGTTTCGAGTCCATTTCCCTGAATTGTTCCATCAAAATACGTAAATTGTGATACTCGTTTAATTTTGCAACATTTTGTCTCCATGAGTTTGGGTGCTTGTTTGTTGTCGGTCGTTTATTCCGTCTTTTCAAAAGATATCTGGATATTATTTTTCTGGTCGAACACAGGAGGTAGGAGAGTTGCTGCTGATACTGGGATGATCGACCACAGCTAAAATGATTAATTTTGGTGAAAGGTGGCGCTACTCCTTTCCGGTTCACTCGCTCGATAGAAACCACATGAAATAATTTGCTCTATAGTGTGGACATCCCATAATCCCAATCTTCCCTTTGAAGACTCAACCCTGCTCCGCTTTGCCAATACCGCTCGACCGATACAGATTCTCTCTTTGTGAGGAGTAATATTAAAGGGGTCATATTCAAATCTCTGCTCAGTCATCGGGGATTAAAAGCTGTCGACTCGGGCGGAGTGGTTCAGATTGTAGAACTCTGTCCTTCTAAGCCCAAGCTGGTTGATTTGATTTAGGCTCACTCTGGTGATATTTGACAGCGCTCAAATCGTGTCGTATCGGTAGATTTACGGGAATGTAAAAGAACTCCTGTGGGACAAAATTATGGCTCCATAAAAACATAATAGTTACCAGGGTCGAAACTGAGGGTTTAAGCATTAGTTGATGGCTTGGCCGGAATTTCGAAATAAAGAAATGAAATACTCGCCCTAGTAACCTACAGTATATTATTTCTCGCATGTTGAACGTCTTTATCATTATGTTTCTTTAAATAATACTAATTAAATATTCCGGTGGCAACAATAGTGTAATAATAAAGTTAACTTACCGAGCTCGATAGCCGCAGTTGCTTAAGTGCGGCCAGTATCCAGTGTTCGGGAGATAGTGGGTTCGTGAAGATGTTTTTCCGTGATTTCCATTTTTACACCAGGAAAATGCTGGGGATGTACCTTAATTAAGGCCTTCTCACTCCTATCCCATTCCTATCCCATCGTCGCCATAAGAGCTATCTGTGTCGGTGTGACGTAAAGCAACTTGTAAAAAAGAAGTAATAACGTCAACAACAACAACAACTCACCAAGCAATTGTGTGGTAAGAAACTATGACAAGAAATACTAGTAGTTTATCCAGCATCATCATCATATACAATTTCATAGAAAACTTAATTATTTCCGGTACTTAACACTTACAAGACTAGCTTAACATTACAAGTTATAATAAAGTAGGCCTAAGGTTAAAACATAATTACCCAACAACAACAAGAGTACAAGTAATTCCATGGAAGGAAAATATTACAAGAAATACTAGCTTAACTTTGTAAATCCAGCATCATAATATACAAATTCGCACACAACGTAAATATTTCCAGTAAAGTTAAAAGCATAATTACCCAACAACAACAATATGAACACGTCATGCTCAGTCCAGCCAGTCGACAGATGTATTGACGCGCCCACACGATGCAGCAGGGTCCATAATCCGAAGGACCCAGTCGTCCGAACGGTCTAGAGCAATGGTATTCAAACTTTTTCCTTGGTGAACCCCCGAAATCCAACAGCCTCCTAGGAGGGTGGATGAGCGGATGAAGAAAAGGGCACACCCTCTTGTCCTTCGGGTGAGAAAACACTCCTAAAGGCGGATGAACTTTTTGGAAGTGAACGGCATAGGATGCGGGAAGCAAGGGGAAACCACCGCATTAAAGACTCTTGTAGTATCCCTAGTTCCACTGTGAAAAATGCAACAATTACTATCGTATTGTTTGCACTGCTAATTAAAAAAATTAAATGAATCAGTGAGTTTGGAAACAAAAACATTGAAAAAGAGCAATGCAGCATAAGCAAGCATTTTACTCACCTAGTCGATGGGAGGTACGAACTGACGTAGGGGACTCTGTAGCGGTAGACAAAGACGCTAAATCAAAACAAATCGAGCTCGATAGCTGCAGTCGCTTAAGTGCGGCCAATATCCACTATTCGGGAGATAGTGGGTTCGAACCCCACTGTCGGCAGCCCTGTAAATGGTTTTCCGTGGTTTCCCATTTTCACACCAGGCAAATGCTGGGGGTGTACCTTAATTAAGGCCACGGCCGCTTCCTTCCCAATCGTCGCCGTAAGACCTATCTGTGTCGGTGCGACGTAAAACAACTAGCCAAAAAAAAAAAATTAAAACAATATGTTATTGCAAATGAGAAGGTTCTTTTCTGAACAGCTCAGTTAGAAGCTACGTGTACCCTTTGAGAGAACCTCGCGTAACCCACCACTGGTCTAGAGAGACCAAACCCTTGCCTACGCTATAATACATTACGTCGCCGTAAGTCCTATCTGTGTCGGTGCAACATCTGCTTTAGCAGATTGTGCAAACAAAAAGGCATGAATTAACAGAACACTTCCAGACGCCTTACAACCTTAAAACTTGGTGCTAGAGAATCTAATACTCACACGATCTCTAGACAAATCGAAAATCTCCAAAACTCGACGAAGTGGCCGAGATTTGTGTTAGAAATTGAGGCTAAGGAACAAGAAAAACGTGAGTACGCAGGTGTAAAATTTTTTTTTCACCCTATTGGAAACTTATGATCGTGGGTATAAACGTTTTCTGAAAATTCAATATTTGTATTTTATACATCAAATCCAGCGAGAGTACCTTTTTTTTGCTATTTGTTTTACGTCGCACCAACACAGATAGGTCTTATGGCGACGGTGGGATAGGAAAGGGCTAGGAGTGGGAAGGAAGCGGCCGTGGCCTTGATTAAGGTACAACCTCAGCATTTGCCTGTTGTGAAAATGGGAAACTACGGAAAACCATCTGCAGGGCTGCCGACAGTGGGGTTCGAACGCACTATCTCCCGGATGCGAGCTCACAGCTGCGCTCTCCTGACCACACGGCCAACTCGCCCGGTAGAGAAAGTACTGAGGGAAAAGTTTGAGGTAATAAGGAATTAGGGATACATAAGTTACGTGATCAGTAACGGAAACTCCATTGAAGTGATCCCATGGTGTGGGTGGGGGCGATAGAATACATCCAGTGGCTGTCGTATTGGTTGTATTGGACTGCTATCTGAGCCTGGAATTGCTTCCACGTCTGTCAACCAGCTCACTATCGCACTTTTCTTGGTCAACTCTTGTTCTCTTCCGACCTCGACAGTATTAGGTTCGAGCCTAGAGAGCCTTTCATTTTCACGCCCTCCCTTCCTTTTGTTAACTCTGATTCTTCGTAGGTCGGATCTTAAAAAATAAGGATAAGTTTTAGTCAACCAATATTAATGAACCTATGAACCATACGTACATCAAACTGAATAGAAAGCTCCAGATGTTAAAACAATATTCCCTGTAAGGTGCTCTTAATAGTCTGGCTAGTTTTAACGAACAAAAGGAACGTTGTACCTAAGAAGAGAGTATGGCCTGTAACTTGTATGACCTGTGTTAGACTTAAAATGGCTTCCGCGCAGCAGAGATCCGAAACAAATGAGTATCAGCAATACACATAATCTCTTTGACAACGAACTTGACATGTGCCATCGGGCATCATGGGAATTCTCAGTTCAGCAGTTTCGACTGCAACCTGTTTATGTGCGTGTGTGTGTCGCGTATATTTTCCTGTATCTCTGCGCTGTTCCTTTTCCATGTGTGATTATTACTAGTGTTTGTGGTAATATTCTAATTCATATTGTGCGGGTGTGTAGAGAATTATACTTACACGACAAGTCCGGAGTAACTTATACGGCAATCAAAATGTTCGAATGCACTGCATCATCTACACAAAGGTAAAACATATCATATATATTATTATTATTATTGTTACGGGGTTACCCGTGGATCAGCAGAGGTGAAAAAAGGTACTGGGGTGAATGGGTCTAACTACAAACTCAAAGTTAATTTAAAATTTTAACAAACGTTATCACTATCACTATCACTATCACTATCAGCCATATTCAATCGTTTTTACGATGTGGCCTCTTTAAGTCCAAAGCAAGGTAGGTTTTCATGAGGTCTCTCCATCTGGGACGGTCTTGAGCGATGTTCTGCCAATTGATCCCAGTAATCTTCCGGATGTCTTTATCCCATCTGTCCGGTGGTCTTCCCCTTGGTCTGAGATGATCTTTCGGACACCACTCAAGCACAAGCTTTGTCCACCTACCATCAGTTCTCCGAGCAACATGGCCTGCCCACTGCCATTTTAGGGTAAATACCCTTTCTAAAATGTCACTGACCTTTGTGACTGACCTGATGTAATCTGCTCTCTTCCTGTCTTTCTTCGTCAAGCCTAGCATGAACCGTTCCATAGCTCTTTGGGTTGTTCTGAGTTTTTGCTTAACAAACTCGCTCAATGTCCAGGTTTCACAACCGTAAGTCAGTACGGGGAGAACACTCTGGTCAAAGACTATCTTCTTTAGGTGGGGTGGCATGTTGGATTTGAAGACTGAAGATTTTCTTCCGTAGGCTTGCCATCCTAGTTTGATACGTCGGAAGATTTCCGGTCTTAAGTCCCCTTTCATGTTTACAAGTTGCCCAAGATAGACAAATTCATTGACCTGTTGTAATGTGGTGTTTCCCACATGCAGCTTTCCTGCTGGGGCCCATTTGTTAAGCATTACTTTGGTTTTAGAAAGGTTCATGGATAGTCCCACTTTTTGACAGGCTGAGACAAGATCATTTATTAGAGTTTGTAGTTCATCGATGTCGTTGGCCAAAAGTGTAATGTCGTCTGCAAACCTTAAATTGTTCAGCCTTTTCCCATTGATTTTGATTCCTGTGCTTTGCCACTTGATTTTTGACATGGCCATTTCTAATACGGCTGAGAACAGCTTGGGAGATATGGGGTCGCCTTGCTTAACACCTCTTTGAATGGGAAAATCCGTGGTTGGCACATTGATGTTCACAAAATATAACAAACGTTATATTTTTCGAAAAATAACAACTCTTTAACAACTTTTCACTTAGTGAAATAACAATGACATAGCAAATTAGAAACAAGATTTCCGAACTTGAACATTCTTGGGCTACAAGCCCGTAGTTTTTCAATTTTTGGGTACCCAGCTCGATTTTACAAAGAATATACATTTACCCAAAGGTCAGAAATCCCGTAATACCTGGAGCAATTGCTCCCAAAATTGCAATATCAGGCTTCCCAGAGGCAATTTTACAACACTTGAAAAAGAGCTCACACGCTCTCAGTTCTTAAGCCTATTCCAGGCAACACAATATGAGAATCTAATAATCACTGACCTTACAAGGCACTATTTACAAATAGCCATCTTATTACACAGAGGTATCTAGTACCCAACGTACGGGGCCTTAGTGAAAAAGAACAGGTTCAATAAACGGCCCGAGTACAACCGGAATGGAGTCAAAGCTTGAGCTCCCCCCAAAAATTTAAAAACGTATAGGGCACTTGGCCAACGAAACAGGGGCTAATCCCAATCTACTGAGGTAGCGCGGATGAAAATCACTTTAATACATTGCAGAAACAAATGTGGTACCTCAAACCAAGATGAAGGGGAGCTCGAGAGGGTATATCACTCTCTATCCCCGGATTACAGTTAAAGATTTATGAAATTTTACATGAGCCGAACGGAGAATTACATTTTAAGGTAGTTGGTTACATAATTAAAGTTTCGAACCTTTTCCTCGGGTTAAACTGCGGAGCTAGCTAAAATTAAGATGTTAAGTGGATATACCTTGTCGGAGTACTGCTGCCTGATGAAAGAGGCGCCTCCCACCCCCTGCTTGACACACACACTGAGTTAGATAACGATGAAAAATGGCCAAGAGGCGCGAAAATCCGCAGTTTATAAACCCTCGGGGAAAGTTCGAGACCTTTCATGAATAATAAAGCCACACCCTCTCAATTTTATTGGTGGATGAAAAGTTTACACTCAATATCGAAGAAGAAATACGGCAGTGGTTAAAAATTAATTCCAGAAATTCTTGATTGGCTAAATTCAAAACTGGCGGAAAGAAAAGATAAATATTGCCAACCTAAAGATGAATGAACAAAATTTAGTAAGGAAAAAACTTATGAATACAAAATTTCTTCAAAAAAGTTCTTTCACTTCGCACCAGGGTGCATGATCATATTTTTTAGCGGTGACATCTATGAGAGAATGTCCACACTTCTTGATAAATGGAAAACAAAACAAGTTGAAATTCACACAGTACTGGTAACTTTACAATAACAAAATTTTAGTGGTGCCATCTTCCGAGAAAATTGATAGGTTGGTCCAGTTACAAGTTCACTGTTTCTCCTGTAGACGAGTTCTTTAAGGCGCAAGATTTAAATGTGCGGCGTAGAGGTGTACCTCCCGCTGCAAAAATTACTACGTTTAAACTGACCGGGCGAGACGGCCGTGCGGTTAGGGGCGCGAGCGTGTGAGCTTGCATCCGGGAGATAGTGGGTTCGAATCCCACTGTCGGCAGCCCTGAAGATAGTTTTCCGTGGTCTCCCATTTTCACACCAGGCTGTACCTTAACTAAGGCCACGGCCGCTTCCTTCTAACTCCTAGGCCTTTCCTATCCCATCGTCGCCAAAACACCTATCTGTGTCGGTGCGACGTAAAGCAACTAGCAAGAAAAACAAAACATCATTAATGTGGTCAAAACAATGAAAATAGAAAAAAGGAGTAATAATATTAAAATCAGCAGGCCTAGCTTTTGATTAAAGCTTTTATTTTTCTTCTTTTCCTCGGACGAACATCGTAAGAACGAAACAGCTTGCGTCATTGAAACTAGCAGAGCTTGAAGCAGGTGAATCACGAGTAACCGCGAAGCACTCTTCTTAATCTGTTCTCTTTCCTGCGAGTTTGTCATGCCGTCCTTCTCCACAAGTTAATCCTTTACCTTCCCGCCCACACACCGAAATAAAACAAAGAATCACACCCTTGTTTAGAGACATTCCTAATGAGCTTCTCATTAAAAAGAGACCTGGTGTGTCCCAACTGACTCCAGTCAGCCGGAAATTAGAAAATACTATTGATAATTTTCGAGAGGAAAGTCTAGTCATGGGGAAATCTCATCCAATTAGTACTTTCACCCACCTGAAGTAGGGGAGACGGAAATTCAATTAACAAGAAAGGTATGATGAATACTGCACTTCCAAGAGTTAATTTCGTCACATTTTCTCTACAGCAGTGAGCTAATGAGGGGTTGCGCGCTCTGTGTGTGTGTTTTTAAATTAGGACAGAGCTTGTTGAGGTAATATTTGTGCAGTTTATCAGAATCCCCACCTACACGCGGTAACCGCAAATATCTGTTACGGGAGGTCGGCTTAACAAGGCATCAATCATGTGTGGTCCTACCTGTTGGCTCGCCTTCCTCAAGAATGTATCGAGGTCGGCTTTAAATCAGCTGTCAGGATTTAATAGAAAGCCTCAATTTATCACAAGAAGTAGAGAAAATTGAGTCATTATTCGTGTGATATACGTTGTTCCTAGTTCACGTCACTTCTTTCTTGGTGGGGGCGGTGCCTGTCCTAAGAGGTGGTTAGAATGAGTCATTTTCAGGGGATCACAACTCGGGAGTGACCACAAGGGTCCTAGCTGAGCCTGGCATTGCTTCTAATTACTTGTGTCAGCCTCTTCGCTATCGTATTTCCTATTCGTACTCGTTTGCTCAACTCTTCTTCCTTTACGACTCCGATGGTATAAGGTTTGCGACGCGAAGAGATTCTTTCATTTTCACTCCCTTCGTGGCCCTTTCCTTGTCTTTTGGCCGATACCTTTAGCTTTTGAAATGTCGGACCCCTTCCATTTTTTCTCTCCTATTGCTGTTAATAGAGGATGGTTGCCCGGGTGTACCTCGTCTTAAAACAATAATCCCCACCACCACCATCTTTCCATTTTGTCGACACTTTCTTCCTTTGAAGTGTTCGACCTCTTCCATTTCTTTCATATTAAGGAGGCGATGGTGGTATTTGCTCCTAAAGCAATAGTCACCGCCACGATCTGAACATTTCACACGAGGAGATCCATTCAATACCAACCGCATTCCGGGGAATTTTGAAATCACCACGGAATATTTATGGCTTTAATGAAACTCTCGGAAATTCAACGCTATGACAATCTTGAAGTGTTTAATTACGAATATTTTATAGAGAATTTTCTCTCCTGTTAAAGCTTAGGTTTCTTGAATCTATCGTAAATCAGCAAACTTCGGAACTTGACAGGTGACAAAACCAACGGCTCTCCTTACACAGTTCCCTAAAAAGAACTGTTAATTGGTATCAACCAAGAGATAAATAAGAACTCCTGGTAATGTGATATGGACGCCTGGATGTCTTAATTAACGTGCTTTCCGGATAGAGGCAAGCGAAAGGGAACATTCTTACCTGTGTGAAGTACCTTTCTTTTCTTAACCTGACATTACTTTATTAAATTACATTTTAGTTTGTACTCCTCGTTGACAGGTCATCTTTTGTAATGGCAGCATTAATTCCCGTCCAGGAAAGAACAAAACAATGAAGGACCTTCGCCTACTAAGCGACTGCTGCTCAGCCCGAAGGTATGAAGATTTCGGGTTGTCGCATGATCAGTACGACGAACTTCTCGGATTCTTTTCCAGCGAGTGAACGTGTAGAAGACAATTAGACAGGGTCCATATTGATGTGACTTGTTTCTCTTCTCTACGTGTAAGGAATTGGTTCCTGACATTTAGCGCTGCATTTTTAACTGATCACAAAATTCATTTCCACGCATGCCAACAGCTAGTAAATAATAATGGTAGTTTCATGTCCCACCAACTACTTTTACGATTTTCGGAGACGCCGAGGTACTGGAATTTTGTCCCGCAGGAATTCTTTTACGTGCCAGTAAATGTACTAACACGTGACTGGCTGATTCCAGCATCTTCGAATATTATTGGACTGAGCGGGGATCGAACTCATTAACTTGGGCTCAGAAGGCCAGCGGGTTATGATCTGAGTCTGCTACAACACACGGTTTGATTCTCGGTGGAATTCCAAGGCAAGTGTGGAATTTTTTAGAACCAGAAATTCTCACTGTCGTCAAGAGGTGGAAGCTAGAATAGTCCGGGACGAACTTGTCAGTGGTTAGGGGTAATGAAATCTGTTCAGAACAGCTGTCAACAAACTGATCGCCAATGTTGTGCGAGGAGATGCGAGTTGGAACGTCACTAATATCATCCTTGTGTACGCGCGGTATTTCACGGCACACTTTTCATTCAAGCTCTACCGTGGTGCGGTTTAAAGCAAATTTTCAATAGTTAATTTTGTTCTATTTTTTAAAAGAGTTAGGTGGAACTGGAGGCATTCTGACCGAGCACAGAACAACAAAATATAAAAAAGTAAAAGTTTCTAATGGAGTTGGTAACAACAGTATTCACTGATTTTTAACGAACCTACTTTCGTGTGTCGACTTTTGCGGTGTTCAGGAATATATACGTTACTTCATGGCTGACTGAGTGTTCTACGGGGCGAAATTGAATTGATAAATATTGCACAAGTTAACCTCTGGAAATTCAATTCAAACGAAGTGACTGGCCAACTCCATGCCTCCTGATTTTTGTTATTTATAGGTGGGAGTTTGTGTTTTGTTTTTAATTCCTGACTTGTACGTTCGCTACTGTATCAGATCACTGCCTGTCGCAGTGCGGCAGTCGTTTGTTATATTTTGTCAAAAATATTTCCAGGACACCTCTCGTGCGAGGACCGTAAACCAAGACAGTGCGTGCAAAGAAGATTATTTTTTTCTACCTCAATACTCACCATTCTAATTTGATATTTTACAATAGTAGCGGCAGTACAGCAAATCCATCTATTGACTTTCTGTCGCTAAATTGATTAAATATGTATGTGGTGTATACGGAATTGTATATTCGTGTATTATAACGATTGAGATGCTAGCGAAGCTGGACTCAACAAGTGACAAATACATGGCGTAAAATTCCGAAATGCCATTTTCCTCTCAAACGCCACTCTACTATATTTCCAAAACATCTTGAAATACAACTGGTAAAATCTCAAATCTTCCCTGTTCTAGACTACTGTACTTACAGACAATAATAAGATGCTCGAACGGAGTTCAAACAACTGCATTACATTTATATTTAAGCTGCAATATGATTTCACCTTACTGTAGTCAGTTGTCATGGCTTCGTGTCCGCGAACATTGCAAACTCCAGATGTTGTTCCCAGTTCTAAATTCAGGTGTACGGAATCACCTTTCTTCAAACTTGCTAGTTATAGATTTATACTAGAATTTCTTATTTTTATTATTATCTTCACTTATCATTCACCACTGATCTGCATTTACAGCTGTCGTTTGTTTCTGCAACCCTTGTCCTTACGGGGTCGTGTATAAGCCGAGATGAATCTGTCGTGGGTTTTTTTAATGACCGGTGCTCTTCCTGACGTCAGCCTCATCAGAGGAGTTAATGAGATGAAATGAACGTGATATATGATAGCAAGAAGGGAGAGGGTGATACCCGGTACCGGCACAAAGCCTACTCCTGTCGAATAGCACCAAGGGGTCTGCTCAATGCTTTACGTCCCCATCCGACGGACGAATCACCATAACTTACTCCATATGAGCACTACATCCAGGCTTTTGGAACGCCATCTAGTGATTAGAAATTGTATACCACCACATCGTCTACCCTGCCGGCCACTATTCTGATGGTGAACGGGACTTGAACCGGCTGACCGCGGTGTCAGACCGTTTAGACTTCAGCGCCTGAACGATCATGGCTACCAGGCGGGCTGTCGTGCAGGTGGAAAATTGTTATCAGTTGTTTCTGTAACTTGGATAGATTTCATGTGATTTCTTTTTCATCCAAATTCCATTTTCGCAGTTTGGTCCTAAGATTTTTCTGAGGACTTTTGTTTCTTGTTTTTCGATAATCTTTATTCGAGATCTGCCAGCAATTATAATAGTTTCAGATTCATCAAGTGCTTCTGTTTTAAACACTGTGTTATGATGTTGTAATTTTGCCTTTTTGATATACTGTAGCTTTCTTCGTTAGCTTGCTGATTTAATAATAATTAAATAATTTCACCTAGAGACTTAAATTTGTCTACTTGAGCGATATTTCCTTATTTGGTGATTAATGGTTTATTGTTGAAACCTGGTCTAGTCCCTTACATTTAATTTGTCTTTTCATAAGAAATTTGGAGTCCTGTTTTGGCTGCCATTTCAGGGAGTTTTAGTACAGGCTGGATTCTTCCTCTCTGTTGTTAGATAGGACAGCAATGTCATCAGCAAGTGCTGGGCAAGTAAGGTGAATTTTGTTTTGGATACATCTACCAATATTTCATTTTGACCGAGCTTGATAGATGCAGTCGCTTAAGTGCGGCCGGTATCCAGTATTCGGGAGATAGTAGGTTCGAACCTCACTGTCGGCAGCCCTGAGAATGGTTTTCCGTGGTTTTCCATTTTCACACCAGGCAAATGCTGGGGCTGTACCTTAATTAAGGCCACGGCCGCTTCCTTCCCACTCCTAGCCCTTTCCTGTCCCATCGTCGCCGTAAGACCTATCTGTGTCGGTGCGACGTAAAACAACTAGCAAAAAAAAAAAATTTTGGCATATGCTAATAATTTTTTCCAGAACTAAATTCAATAGTAAGAGAGATAATCCATCCCCTTGTCTGATTCCTGTTATTATTATTCCCGGAATGTCTAATATGACAAATTTTACACACGAATATTTTAAGCGTCTTCAAGTAAATAATGAAACCTGGATTTGTTACAATAAAGGATTATATGAACATTATTTAACATAAGCTGAATGCAAACTGTAAATGACGTCGCATTCAGAAAGAAAGAATAATTATAGCAACCATTAAGGTCTGTTAGCCAGAACGTAAATTGATTTTGGGGTAAATACTCGTTCAGAGTGCGTGTTTCAGCTGCCGGGGATTATCACTGCTTCCGCTGACCACAGCTGTTTCTTGTTTGAGGAAAGGAATCGAGTTCGGGGAATTATCCGATGACCGATGAACAGGCGCAGCTGGCTGGAGAGAATGGATAAAGTGTGTAATTCAATGTCGTCTTGAAGGCGTGAGGAGAGGTCAGATGTATTTAACAAGTATTTACTTTGTATCAAAGTGTGAAATGCTTTTGAGTTGTTGAATTATATTTGACCTCGCGAACTAAAGAGGAAGGAATAGTTTCTTTTCTTATGAATTCCAAAACCGAAGTGTTGTCACTTGAGTGTTCAGTTTATCAACCGCACATTAATAATTGGCCCAGAGCGACACACACCTGGACTCACGCATCACAGAAAAAGTAATGACTCTTGCTCTCTCGTCACCCTTAGTATATCCGCGAAAATTGCTAGGAAATTGCATCACATTTTCATTATCCGACGGATCTCATTGTTGGTGTCTGTATACCTGATGTTCAGAAAAATCGAGGAATATGAATCTCATGATTTTATCATTTTAATTTGCCTCTAAGTAGTCTAAACCCTGAAGCGTGGGTTGATCCCCCTCCATGACCACATACACGTGTCGCTTCGAATCTTCCCACGGTCCAGCACAATCTTCCATTTTTGGCCAGAAGAGATTTGATTACATGACAATTCCTTTCAATTTACTGGGCGTTC
This sequence comes from Anabrus simplex, assembly GCF_040414725.1. Classification (NCBI taxonomy): domain Eukaryota; kingdom Metazoa; phylum Arthropoda; class Insecta; order Orthoptera; family Tettigoniidae; genus Anabrus; species Anabrus simplex. The sequence continues at coordinate 8,200,831 of NC_090275.1, read as the reverse complement.
CACTGTACCAATCCGACTTTTAATTTACATCTGGATAATAATTATCGTATTTCAGAAATTAGCCACGAGTATGCTCGAATCTATCCGAAATTCTCCCCTAGGATCTTGTAAATTTGGATTCCTTTCCTGCCCAAAGAGATTGCTATTAACTTCGACGCTTTTGTCTCGTGGGTACGAAACATGAAGAAGACACAGAGTGCTCATCAAGTATTGATGAAAAAATGGATGCTCCTTTCACAACAGCGTTCTCGCGACTAGGCTGGCTAGTAAATTTAGGTATCCCTTTTGACCACTGTGAATGATGGGTTCATTACTGTACGCTATTTCGATTTTTGATGTGTCTCTTGACATAAACCGGAACAAAATGTAGGTTTCATTGACGTCTCATCTCATGTGTGGCTGTGGCAGTATGGGTGGTGCTGAGTAGTGCGTCTGAAGGTTATGAAAGAGGACCAATCGTGCTATAACACTTTCTGACTCGGTGGGCAACGCAATGGCATGCTCTCTCGCTTTTAATCTTACTCACTTACCTACCGAAAATGTTGCAAAGACTTGGGAGTAGAGAATTTGACTTTTGTTCAGCATATTGTTTCTAGCAGGTAACCTCTCTCCTCCAAACATTGAGATCTAATTTTACTTGTTATGTACTTGTTAAAATTAAGTAAGCCTGTACAATATTTTTAATAATTGCATGTGATGCCAACTCATACTTTTGTAAATAGGCTACACCACACACACACACACACACACACACACACACACACACACACACACACACACACACACACACACACACACACACACACACACACACACACACACACACACACACATATGTATACTATGTGTATCAATTGTACACAGATGATGGCCAAATGTTGTTCAAACAAAGGTCAATAATTTAAAAAAAACTGGGAGTAAGGAGATGAGCTGCTCGACCAAGTGGTATGTTCCGAACTGTCAGTGGATAGATAGTGTGGAGTGACATTAGTACACGAGTAAGAGTGAGTGGAGTTCTTAAAGCTAGGAAAGATCACAATGAAAATCCACAGCATGTTTCCAGTCATTCGACTGGGTCAGGAATGAAATGAATGAAGCCCCCATCTGGTGGCGAGGATAGGAATTGTACCGGCTGACAAAGACTGTCGCTCTCCTCTGGGGCAATGATTAATGAATGACAGATGGAATGAAATGATGCTGGAGAGTGTTGCTGGAATGAAAAATATGGCAGGGAAAACCGGAGTACCCGGAAAAAATCCTGTCCCGCCTCCGCTTTGTCCAGCACAAATCTCACATGGAGTGACCGGGATATGAACCACGGAACCCATCGGTGAGAGGCCGGCGCGCTGCGGAGGCTCTTAGGAAAGATCACATTACGAAGATAAAATTGGAATTCACATTACGGCAAATATTCGTATATAGGAAGAGGGACTAGGGACTGGAAAGATATATCAAAGGAAACGTTCAATACATGTCGTTACTTCTAATCAGGTGAGAAAATACTGCAGGGAACTGACCGTATAGATGATTGATTGATTGATTTATTTATTTATTGATTGATTGATTGATTGATTGGTTGGTTGGTTGGTTGGTTGGTTTTTGCGGTTTCGCTGCAATCGCATAAACTTTTGTGGTGGCGTTTTGACAATCCAAAGAGTCAGAATTTATGTTCTACAGGAGTTCTTTTATGTATTAGTAAATCTGCGGATATTAGGCTGGCGTATTTGAGCACCATCAAGTACCATCGGACTGAGCCAGGACTGAACCCACCAACTTGAACTCGGAGGACCATCGCTCTACCGTCTGAGCTATTTAGCCCGACATGCCCGTGATTAACACTGATTTCAGGAGGGACTACATTGAAGAGACCAAGTCGGCAAGTTGAATATTTTGTTCCTTTTAGAACAACGCTTAAGCTGAATTTTGAGAGTAAATTTAATTGTGTCATTTAATGAATCAGGAAGTTAATTGCCGTTCTTTAAGTTATCAAAGGAGATAGAAGTTTATTATAATGGGGTTGAGCTGCTCCCTCCTCTAGTGAGGGTGACACAAGGGGGAGTTTTCCCCAGACGACATTTGTTAAGGGAAAGTAAATCATTTTCCCTCCCCTGCAGTGCCGAGATAAGACGACTTGTAAGGTAAGGATGGATTGTACTGTATTGCTATCGCAAGAGACACGAATTGAGGATTTAAACGCAGAGACTGGCGATAAGACTGTGTGAGTCAGTGGAAACTTCTCCGTTCACTTCAACAGCGAAACCAAGCTGCAGGGGAGTAGAACTTCAAGCATTATACAGCTTTATTTACGCTCTATAAAATGTAAAATAGGGGCATATAATTTTCTAAAGAATGGAAATAATATAACAAGGTACCACATTTATTTAATGAACATTACTAACACGTATCTCGCACTTTGAATGGAAATGTTGTTTTTAATAATCCTTGTTCTTGTACTTTGGCTTACAATAGATTACGAGCACTTTTTCTTGGTTATCCGTGGTAAAAGTCACAGAGTTTATCACTCATAATTAACTTATAAAGGGTAAAAGAGCGTCCTTTCCGCCTCTGTGGTGTAGTGGTTAGTGTGATTATCTGCCACCCCCGGAGGTCCGGGTTCGATTCCCGGCTCTGCCACGAAATTTGAAAAGTGGTACGAGGGCTGGAACGGGGTCCACTCAGCCTCGGGAGGTCAACTGAGTAGGGGTGGATTCGATTCCTACCTCAGCCATCCTGGAAGTGGTTTCCCACTTCTCCTCCAGGCAAATGTCGGGATGGTACCTAACTTAAGGCCACGGCCGCTTCCTTCCCTATCCCTTCCAATCTTTCCATCCCTCCACAAGGCTCCTGTTCAACATAGCAGGTGAGGCCGCCTGGGCGAGGTACTTGTCATTCTCCCCAGTTGTATCCCCGACCAAGAGTCTGAAGCTCCAGGACACTGCCAATGAGGCGGTAGATGTGAGATCCCTCGCTGAGTCCGAGGCAAAAGCCGACCTTGGAGGGTAAACAGATGATGATGATGATGATGATGATGATGATGAAAAGAGCGTCCAACATCGACTGAACAAATGGAAAGTATTGTAGATTTGGAATGAAGAGAATTGGTAATTCATTTCCACCTTCGTTGTTCTTTCCCGCAGCGATTATCATGTTCAACTTATTTTTCACTTTTTGACAAACATCCACAATTGTAGCCCTTGAGACAAGCAACTCAATGTTCAAAACATCGTAGGGATATGGGCTACGAATTTTAGGTGAGTAAAATGTAATAAAGTATGAGAATATATTCTTTATTTATTCTGAAAATTTACAATCCTTTTCTTAATCATCGTAATCCAGTCTGTTACGGAGTATTGTGGGTGTGCAGAGGTGAAAGAAGGTGCGGGGGTGAACAGGTCTCAAAATACGAAATTAAAGTTAAGATAAAATTTAACAAGGTTATATTTTCTTTTTAAGATCAAGAAAAAACAAATATAACAGGTACTTAGTAGCCTAGTAACAATTCGAAAATGTACAATTACAGTGTTACAGGATTTGGGCTCCGAGAGCCAGACACATAATTCTTGATGGTTATGAATTTCATGTTTTTGGTCCGTATTGAACAATATATAAGTAATAATAATAATAATAATAACTTAAATGTTTCCACCTTTTCAATACAATATATTCACAAAATTACAAAATTATACGGTACTAGTTTCGACCCATCTAGGGGTCATCATCAGCCGTATTGGATCAAAGATCATTTGTGGCGAAATCCTAAGACAATATTATTTTAAAGAATAACAAGTGAAATGAGATGTTATGGTAATAGTTAATAATACAAGGAATATACATAATCAGAGGTTTTTAACAAAGAATAAAGTATAAATGGGGTGTTGTAAAAATTATAATCATGGAAATCAGTAAGTTCTTGTATTGAAATGAAATATGGCTTAGGAAGAGGGCTTAAGGTGGGGCTGAAGGGTGCGGGAGAAAGTGTAATTGTCTTGGAAAAGTACTTTTGATTAAATTTAGGATTGAGTTTAGGTTGGCTGCATTATTGTTTCTGAGGAAAGTGATAAATAATAAATAACAATAATGCAGCCAACCTAAACTCAATCCTAAATTTAATCAAAAGTACTTTTCCAAGACAATTACACTTTCTCCCGCACCCTTCAGCCCCACCTTAAGCCCTCTTCCTAAGCCATATTTCATTTCAATACAAGAACTTACTGATTTCCATGATTATAATTTTTACAACACCCCATTTATACTTTATTCTTTGTTAAAAACCTCTGATTATGTATATTCCTTGTATTATTAACTATTACCATAACATCTCATTTCACTTGTTATTCTTTAAAATAATATTGTCTTAGGATTTCGCCACAAATGATCTTTGATCCAATACGGCTGATGATGACCCCTAGATGGGTCGAAACTAGTACCGTATAATTTTGTAATTTTGTGAATATATTGTATTGAAAAGGTGGAAACATTTAAGTTATTATTATTATTATTACTTACATAATTCTTGAGCAATGAGCCCAACTTTACTATATACAAGATTCAACAAAGGGGCAGAAGACCCCAATCATACCCAGGAGCACTTGCTCCCAATTACACAGTAAAGCCACCTCGAGGCGCGCAGAAAACAAAATTTTAGAAAGAGCAACCCGCTCTTAAGTTCAAGCCTATCAAAGGCCACACCAAACTCCACTTTCAAGTTGTCCTCCAAGGACATGAAAACAGGGGTACAAATACCCAACCTACTGAGGCCTATTAAGTACAGAAACAGGACAATTACATGGCCTCTAAAATACCAACTTGAGAGGAGGCGTTATTGCACTCCTAATACACTTTATATTCAACCTACTTGGCACTAGGCCGTTACTGCAAGGGCTAATCCCATACTAAAGTGGTGACTTATAGAAGGAGACAATTTACATTACATTCAGGAAGAAACGGTTGAGAAAATAAGTTCACCTCAACGCAATATGAGTGGGAGCTCGAGAGGGTTAAGCACTCTCTATCCCAATATGTAGTTTAAAAGATGGAATTGATACTAAGTGTCTTTACATTTTAGGGGAAAAGTTACATGGTAGAAAGGCTTCGGACCTGCCCCGAGAGTTAAACTGCTGAGCTAGCAAGAAAAGAAGTTATTACACGGCCATTACCTGGTGGTTGAACTGCTGCCCGAAGAAAGAGGCGCTTCCCGCGCCCTGCTACGTACTTTACACACTGATAGATGTTACTGAAGTGGCGCGGAGACACGAAAATCAGCAGTTTATATACCCTCGTGGAAAGTTCGAGGCGTTTCAGGAATGAGAACACCCTCCCACAAGAATTTTATTGGCTAACAACGAAAACCCCTACACTAGATGAAGAAGAAACACATTATTGGTGGAAAATTAATTACAGAAATTCCTTATTGGTCGGATTCAAAACAGGCGGAAAGAAAGGGTTAATATTACCAACTTAAACAATAACTGAATGAAATTTAACAAAGAGCAAACTTATGAATTCAAAATTTCTCCCAAAACACAGTTCTTTCACTTCGCACTAGGGTGCATAATAGTAGTCCTTCAGTAGTGCCATCTGGAAGAGAATGTCCACACTTCTTACTACAGGCAAAACAAAAATACATCGAAAACGACCCAGTTCAGAAACTTCAAAATTTACAGGTAGTGACATCTTCTGAGAAACTTGAAAATTAACACAGTAGATAAAGTTCAGACTTCCTCCAGTAGAGGAGTTTCAACTGGCGCAAAGTTTGAATTAATGGCGTGGGGGTGTACCACCCGGTACAGACCTCCCTCCCCAAAAGTTCCTCCAAGGGGTAACACAGAAGAACATAAACTTTTGTTTCAAAATAAGGTCCAAGTTATGATGTTGATATAGAAGTTAATTGCGGAAGTATTTGCCAACAAGTTTTCTTAAAATGATTGCATCCAGTTTCAAAATTCTTTATAGTAAATTTAGATGTAAAGTCTTTATGCTTGTAGAGGTTGAATTCGGAAGGAAAGTTTTAGTTTTTAAAGTTGAGGAAAAATGTTCTAAGTCCACCAGATATTACAGTTGGATTCAAAACTGTAGTAGTTGTTGATATTAAATGTCCATGCAGCTGATTGAGTACATTCAAGGTTGATTAAGTTAGACGGCCAGACCGGCCGCTGCTGCTTGTGTCCAGGGGAGGCCGCTCGGACCCCTCAAGTACCCTGAGATACCGCTCGCCCGCACTATGAGAGGAGTAGTGGAGTTGAAGCACGCCGCGCCCGCGGCGAACATACAGGTCGCGGGCGAGTTGCAGGTTGTGCGCCGCACATCAGCCTTGGCCGGGAGGAGGACTCCGGCTCGTCGTACCCTGGTTGGCCTCACTGGCGAGGGGCGGGCCCATACCCCACCTCAGTGGCGGTACGGCGCCGCGCTGCTGCGGGGGCACTGAAACATTAAAGCTCGGCGGCAGAATTTTGTTGGACCAGAATGATTTTAAGGTACATTCATTGTGGTGGAACTGAGGGGCCAGCGGCGTAGAAATATTTATTTCATTTGAAAGCCACTGTGTGTTGTTGGGCAGGAGACGGGAGCGTGATAATGGCCGTGGTAAGGACAGGATGGCAGTTTAACTGGTCGAGGAAGGTTTACAATAAATGGTTACACACAAAGGAAACAGATTCCAAGGGCAGAAGGCCTTAAAAGTGAAACCCCTCAAACAAAAATATAACCTTCATATTTCTTTCAAAATTATATGAAGCAAGTTAACACAGAAATTACACCGGTTTCACCTGTGACAGGTGAACCCTAAATATCCTCTCGGTGGCTGGATTGCTTAGCAATAAGGTAACGGGAGTAAGGAAATCGAGAATAGTACACGGCCCATGAAATCTGGGGGCAAGCTTGCCCGCGGGAACAAAATTCTTGACCATCACCTGGTCGCCTACCTTCAAATTGGTGGGTCTCCGTCCACGATCATATCTTTCCCTAACCTTTTCATGAGACACTTTAAGATTGGCTTTAGCCTTCTTCCAAAGATCTTTAATGTTATCGGGATCTATTGTCTCAGGTAGAATGTCACTCAGAGACCAGAGGTTAGAGAGCGGCGTGTTGGGAACAAACTTGAACATCAACGAAGCTGGAGTAAATTTATGTGATTCATGAACAGCCGAGTTCAAAGCAAAAGCTAACCAATGCAGGGACGTGTCCCACCTAGAATGATCTTCATGATGATAGGCAATAAGCGCGGACCTCAGGTTACGATTAACCCGTTCAGCCAGAGATGGTTGAGGATAATAAGCAGAAGTTGTCACATGAGAGATGGACAGGTCAAAACAGAATTTACGAAATAGATTAGATGTGAAAGCCTTAGCATTATCAGACACAATATATTCACACGGACCAAAAGAAGCAAAGATTGAATTTAGACAAGTAATGGTGGACTGAGCGGTAGCCAGCTTAGTCGGAAATAACCAGGAAATTCTTGTAAAACCATCTACACATATAAAGATGAACTTGTTGGCATTTCCCTTTGACTGGGGGAAGGGTCCTACATAATCAATATACAGGCGTTCCATTGGGCGCGACGCTTGATGAGAAGACAAAAGGCCTACCTTGGTAACATGGTGGGTTTACTAAGCAAGTAGGATTTACAAGCCTTTACTAGTTCACGGATTTCACCGTCCATACCCTTCCAGATGAACCTTTCACGAATCTTTTCACGAGTTTTAAAGATGCCTAGATGCCCCCCTAATGGGGTCTCATGATAGTACTTGAAGATCATAGGTACAAGAACCGCTGGAACGACAACTTTCATCATCTTATCATGCCTCGAAGGGCAACATAAAACTCCATTCCTCAGTACATAAGGGACGACTTGTTCCCCAGAAGAAAGGGTTTCCATTATCGGAGCCAGCGTCGGATCTTCACGTTGGTATTTCTCAATGTCCCTAAAGAGCATGGGAGCATCTGTTAAGATGGCATTAACCTCAGATAGTATGGACTCGGGAGGTGATGAACTATCGACCGGTTCATGGGTCTCGACGTCGTTGGAAAACATACGGCTGAGTCCGTCTGCAACAACATTTTCAGTACCTCTGATATGCCTAACGTCAAATTGGAAGGCAGAAATTCGGATGGCCCAACGGGCTATACGACCAGTACGACGCGGCCTACCTAAGACCCAGCTCAAGGCTTGATTATCCGTCTCCAGGTCGAATTTGACATGTTCCAGATAGAGACGGAACTTTTCTAAGGCAAATAAGACTGCCAAACCTTCGAGCTCATAGATGGAATACTTGGCTTCTTGAGCCGATAGAGTCCTAGAGGCATAGGCGATGGGTCGCCTCCCTAATTCAGTCTCTTGAAGAAGGACTGCAGCTACCGCCGACGACGACGCGTCGGTTTGGACGATGAATTTCTTCGAGAAATTTGGCATAGCAAGTACAGGGGCATTACAGAGAGCTAATTTCAGGTCTTCAAAAGCGGCTTGTTGAGAAGGTCCCCACTCAAATTTGATGCCTTCCCTACGGAGAAGGTGCAAGGGCGCCGCTCTATTAGCGAAGTTAGGGATAAACTTCCTGAAGAAATTCACCATACCAATGAACCTGGCGATACCTTTGATGTCCTTGGGAGGTTTAAAATCACGGATGGCCTGTGTTCTAGAACGATCGACCGCAACACCATCGGGCGAGACAATATGCCCTAGGAATGACATTGAAGGTTTAGCGAAGGCGACCTTGGACAACTTCACAGTTAACCCAGCCTTACGAAGGCGATTGAGAACTTCTCGCAGATGATCTAGATGTTCTTCAAAAGTCTCCGAAAATACGACGACATCATCAAGATAGTGATACAAGTACTCGAATTTGATGTCGGAGAAGACCCTATCTAGCAGTCTAGTGAGTACAGCTGCTCCCGTGGGGAGCCCGAAAGGCACGCGGTTGTATTCATACAAATTCCAATCCGTGGCAAACGCTGTAAGGTGTTTAGACTCTTCAGCTAGGGGAATTTGATTATAGGCCTGATTCAAATCCAAGATGGTGAAGAATTTAGCTTTACGAAACCATGAAAAACAAGAATGAAGGTCAGGAAGGGGCACAGATTGCAACACCACCTTCCTATTGAGAGCCCTATAATCAATGGCAGGCCTGAAGCCACCTTGGGGTTTCGGGACTAGAAAAATAGGTGAAGAATACGCTGACTTAGAGGGCCGAATAATACCATCCTTTAACATTTGATCAATGATTTCTTTCAGAGCCTTCATTTTAGGTGGAGATAGCCTATAAGGTGGAAAACGGACAGGAATCGAATCTGTGACCTCAATTTTGTATTCAATAAGGTCAGTAACACCAAGAGTATCAGAGAACACCTCTGGAAACGACTGGCACAACTTACGAATACTATCAGCCTGCTCCGCAGGTAGATGTCTAAGGTCTAACAACATCTCATCCTGGGTAGGCGAAATAGATGAACATGATACAGAATTACATTTCAATAAGGGGATTTTACAATTAGACGCAAATTTGAAAGTGCACGACCTACTCTGAAGATCGAGCACAAGACTAGTGTGAGAAATGAAGTCAGCTCCCAATATAATGGGGTAAGACAAGTGCTTGGCCATAAACAATTTAAGTTTCCACGTAAATTTAAAAATACGGATTTTGACATATAAGGAGCCTAAAATTTCTAATGGAGAAGAATTAGCCGAAACATATTGAACAGGAGATGAGCAATAGTCAGGAAGTTTACAAATAGATTTCAATTTCGAATACCATTCAGCCGAAACAATAGAACAAACACTGTCTGAATCTAAAAGAGCAGTTATAGGCTCATTATTTAACTCAATTTTGAGAAAAGGCACAGGTGCGGGGGTATCCGCCGCAATCCTAAGACATTCTTTAGGGCATTCAAAAGATAAATTTGAAGACTGAATTTTCCCTGAATTTTCGACCTGTTTACCAGGGGCTGAGCCTCGGGAAGATGGATTAGTCGACTCAGCCGAAGCCACTAGTCACTTTTGATTGTTGTTGGAAGTTACACCCGAAGTTGAGCAAGAGAGGGTGCTGTTGGTATTAGGGCAGTTCTTAGCAATATGGGAGAACGCGCCGCATTTAAAACAGCCTTGAGATGACCCTGCTCCATTCCTTGTCCCACTAGACTTGATTGATGGGCACTTATTCCGAAGATGGTCAGGCGACCCGCAAGCATAACATTTACGGGGTGTGACTGGTCGGCGAGGTGGAGGCCGAGGATTACTAAAAGAAGGAGGAGGTTCTTTCGCAACACGCAATGAATCGGCGTATCTAACTCCTTCAGCCGATACAGCCATAGCTTCTAGCTCAGCGAAAGTTTGCGGACGCGACGCAAAACACAAGTATGATCGGTAAGGTGGTGAAATAACTTCTACAATAGCCTGTACAATCTGATCTTCAGGAAAATGAAGAGCAAACACCCTGGTATAGAACTTAATGTCTTGTATGAAATCCGCCAAGTTTTCAACCAACCGCTGTACACGATAATAGTACTTCTGAATAAGTGAGGACCTTGCCCTAGCCGGAATGAAGTTAGCAAATAAGTGGCCGTGGAAGTCTTCAATAGATGATTGTTCGGCAATGGCTCTTACTATTTTGTCTGAGAGAACACCAATTGCATGGGGATAGATGATTTGCAAAATTTGACAAGCAGAAAGAGAAAAAACGAGGGCAGGATCCTGAAACTCAACTAAAAACCTTAAGAATGAAATTACGTCACTTGTAGAGTTCACCGAAAAATTGGAAATACCTCTAAGCAACATAGCTAATGGATGGGGTAAACTGCTGAAACCAGAAGACGTAGTAGGAAGGGGCCTAAGCGGCGAAGAAGCAGATTCAGAAGGAGCATTATTTAACACAAAGGGTGGAATGGACTTGCGACGATCTGACATATTTTCTGATGGGGCAGATGTACGTTGGGTTGTCGCCTCAGTGTCCTTTCCTTCCTCTTTAGAGGAATCCTCCACATTTACTATATTTACGATCATAGGCTGGTCGATTTTGGAAGTCGCAGATCCAGATAACAACTGACTAACCTTACTAGACATTTGGGACAAGTTTTCGGCAAGGGCGCTAGCTTCCTTACCCTGAACGTCATTTAACTTCAGAGACAGTAGATCACATACCCTATTATAAAAGTGGTACAACCTAGCCTGTACTCTTTTGAGATGATTAGGATGTGGATCACTTACTTCAAAAAAACTAACTACAGATGCTAGCTCAGTAGCATTGTCATTGATCGTGGAGAGAGCATCGTCAATCTCTTTTTCTCCCAAATTCGGGATGGTAATAGGTAAATCAAGGGAATCTTTTAACTTATTGGAGTCAACTGCAACCGTGCCTCCAGATTGAACGTTTCTGAGAGATAATTCATAAATTAATTCCTCTTTACGGAAATAGAAAGGATGAAGAACCTCGCGAGGGCCAGACATGATGATAGAACAATTTTGAAAAAGGAAAAATCAAAAATTCCAGCAACTGAGAAAATTGTTAGAGTTCGAAAGCAAAGCAATGTTTAGCCGTCAAAAGGGGCTAAATTGAGACCCATTCAACCACGCTCTGCTAGCACTTGTTACGGAGTATTGTGGGTGTGCAGAGGTGAAAGAAGGTGCGGGGGTGAACAGGTCTCAAAATACGAAATTAAAGTTAAGATAAAATTTAACAAGGTTATATTTTCTTTTTAAGATCAAGAAAAAACAAATATAACAGGTACTTAGTAGCCTAGTAACAATTCGAAAATGTACAATTACAGTGTTACAGGATTTGGGCTCCGAGAGCCAGACACATAATTCTTGAGCAATGAGCCCAACTTTACTATATTCAAGATTCAACAAAGGGGCAGAAGACCCCAATCATACCCAGGAGCACTTGCTCCCAATTACACAGTAAAGCCTCCTCGAGGCGCGCAGAAAACAAAATTTTAGAAAGAGCAACCCGCTCTTAAGTTCAAGCCTATCAAAGGCCACACCAAACTCTACTTTCAAGTTGTCCTCCAAGGACATGAAAACAGGGGTACAAATACCCAACCTACTGCGGCCTATTAAGTAAAGAAACAGGACAATTACATGGCCTCTAAAATACCAACTTGAGAGGAGGCGTTCTTGCACTCCTAATACACTTTATATAAAACCTACTTGGCACTAGCCAGTTACTGCAAGGGCTAATCCCATACTAAAGAGGTGACTTATAGAAGGAGACAATTTACATTACATTCAGGAAGAAACGGTTGAGAAAATAAGTTCACCTCAACGCAATATGAGTGGGAGCTCGAGAGGGTTAAGCACTCTCTATCCCAATATGTAGTTTAAAAGATAGAATTGATACTAAGTGTCTTTACATTTTAGGGGAAAAGTTACATGGTAGAAAGGCTTCGGACCTGCCCCGAGAGTTAAACTGCTGAGTAGCAAGAAAAGGAGTTATTACACGGCCATTACCTGGTGGTTGAACTGCTGCCCGAAGAAAGAGGCGCTTCCCGCCCCCTGCTACGTACTTTACACACTGATAGATGTTACTGAAGTGGCGCGGAGACACGAAAATCAGCAGTTTATATACCCTCGTGGAAAGTTCGAGGCGTTTCAGGAATGAGAACACCCTTCCACAAGAATTTTATTGGCTAACAACGAAAACCCCTACACTAGATGAAGAAGAAACACATTATTGGTGGAAAATTAATTACAGAAATTCCTTATTGGTCGGATTCAAAACAGGCGGAAAGAAAGGGTTAATATTACCAACTTAAACAATAACTGAAAGAAATTTAACAAAGAACTAACTTATGAATTCAAAATTTCTCCAAAAACACAGTACTTTCACTTCGCACTAGGGTGCATAATAGTAGTCCTTCAGTAGTGCCATCTGGAAGAGAATGTCCACACTTCTTACTACAGGCAAAACAAAAATACATCGAAAACGACCCAGTTCAGAAACTTCAAAATTTACAAGTAGTGACATCTTCTGAGAAACTTGAAAATTAACACAGTAGATAAAGTTCAGACTTCCTCCAGTAGAGGAGTTTCAACTGGCGCAAAGTCTGAATTAGTGGCGTGGGGTGTACCACCCGGTACACAGTCGATTAGATTAGCAGTTTGCCTTTTTTCTACCAGTACGGGCGCAAATGCGAGTCAATGCATTGTTTTACTTAAGCACCACTACGAGCGCTAATGTGAGTCGATGCAGAGTTTCACTTAAGCCCTTATAACTACATTAGGTTTGGACAGTTTTCAAAAAAAATCCAGAAATGCCTGAGGGTATTGAATCAACGATCACAGTACAGAAACAATTATGAAAATATGTTCATTTGGCTATGATTTGAATAAAAGTGAAAACGAGCAAAGAAACAAGCGATTTTAGGCTGTTTTCCCGGAAATGAATTTACGCCGGAAGTGATTTTCGAAATTTGATTTTTAGTTTGATACAGCTATCCAAGACTCACAATTCCTGGCCCTTCAGTTTTCGGAACAATTGAGGAAATTGCTTAATTTTACGTTTTTCCTAGCATGGGGACCGCTACTTTGCTAAGGAATGTTTTCAACACTACGGCTGGCGATCGTGTGTAAGGTGGTGTTGCCTAGCAACCGTTGATGGATGACCATGGCCGAGATGATTTTTGCAAAGGGAAAAGTGGTTTCTTTTTCTCGCAGTTTTTGCTGATTTTCATTTCGACTTTACGCAGTTTAAGGTATCCACACAATCGATTCACATTACTTGCTAGTCAAGGGACCACCTGGTTTCAGGTATAAAGATATGCTGTTGCTATTGTGTTGAAAGCTGGAATTTTAAGATTGAATGAGGAGGGGTGGGCTTTAAGTACTTACCTATTATTATTATTATTATTATTATTATTATTATTATTATTATTATTATTATTATTATTATTATTATTATTATTATTATTATTCTGCTTTTCGCGATTGGACGAAAGAAATGGCAGCATTTTGATGTTGGCACTTGACTTGGCGCACGCCAGAACACCTGCCACTGAGTGTGTGTGTGGGATATTCATTAATTCATGGCCAGGTTGGCAGACGTCATAAGTGCGGAAGTGTGGCTGTGCTTATAGAATTCTAAATCCGTCTTGTCCTGTCCAACGGTGATAACTCGTCAGATTAACGAGGTGAATGGCCGCTCTACGCGCTGAAATCGCCTTCTTTTCGGTGACAACTCAGGGTGGCAATTTCCCGAGAGTCAAATGTGGCCCTAAGTTAATCATTGAAATTATTGATCCTCTAGTTGCAGATTAGACTGTAACGGGATTTCTTAATTATTTCAAGATTGTGAACAACGTCCACACACACATTACTAAGAATGTGAACACCATAAAAGATAAACAAATAAATAAAGTCGATCTGAAAACAGATCTTTGTAAACAGTGTTGTCAAGTCAGCGAAAATAAAATTTATTTATTTATTTATTTATTTATTTATTTATTTATTTATTTATTTATTTATTTATTTATTTATTTATTTATTTATTTGACTTTAGCACTGGTGAAGTTAGGGCTCGTGGTGCTCTCTTACACTTAACCACGTAATTTACAGATGATCTATATATATATATATATATATATAAAATAAGAGTTTAGTCTGTACATTGTCAGAATTTAAAAAGGATGGTATTTCTGTATCGGTCGTGTCCACAGTAACAAGGAAATGCACTTTTTAATTTTCCGTAAATTTCTGTCTGTCTGTCAGTCTGTCTGTATGTACAGCTAAAGAGAATTTAATGAAAATCGGTATGCAAAGTCGGGGAATAAGTCGCTACAATTTAGGATATAAATAATTATATTCACGCAGAGTGAAATGGTAGTTTAGGGGAAGGCCTAAAATGTAATTCTTACATATTTATGTTATTAGTGGTCCTGTTGATAAATACTGCGTAACTAAATTCATGTAGTATTAAATTTTCGATTATTTATATCTTATACATTTTTACCGTACCGGCTATGATAACAAAGTTATTCACGAATTTGGATTTTTGTTGCTCAAGTCCACATCAGTACCCAGTCAGAAAATGGGCGAAAGGAATTTAATGAAAGTCAGTATGCGAAGTCTGGGAATAAGAAACTACAGTCTACGCTATGAATAATTTTATACGACGCCCTAATATCACAGAGTCGAAAGAAAACTAAATGTGAAGGCCTACAATAAAGAAAGCTCCTAAAATTGATCAACAATAACATTACTTTCGCCATTGTTTGTTGTGATGTTATTTGTGTCTTCTGTTGCCACTCATCTCCAATAGATGGGATTACTGTTACGTACCGAGTACTTTAAAAAAAGTTTTATGGCTAGGAGTGGAAAGGAAGCGGCGTGGCCTTAATTAGGGTACAGCCCCTGCATTTTCCTGGTGCGAAAATGAGAAAACACGGAAATCCATGTTTCGGACTTCCGACAGTGGGGTTCGAACCCCGGATACAAGCTCACAGCTGCGCGCCCCTAACCGCACGGCCAACTCGCCCGGTCGTACCGTGTATAACAGCCTGCCTGCGGGAAGTAGCTGGGGAGTTAGAAAACTTTCTTCTTTAGCTTGTCTTTCCTCCGACTCATACACTTTCTGATACTACTGGTACGCAACACACTGGTTTATCATCGCATTCGAGCTATTCAATCCCTACTCTGTGACACCGATTGGAATGAGCAGTGTGCACACTTACATAAACAATGGCAGAGGAGTGTTCACGGCTATCTGCGGCCTGGTCATTCCAGCCCTGGGACTTTCGACTGTCAGATCGGCACCGTAGTACTGTTCGTTAAAAGTGAGAAAATGTGCGGTTTTTCATTTGATCGAGTATTTTATATGACAGCATTGCTTTTAATCGCGACATTCCTACTTACGTTTTTGTAATGACCTATGTTGACTTCAGTTAGAAAACCACAAAGACAGTATTTCTGAGAATCCCGTAGTGGAGCGCGGGTACATCAGCTAGTACATATATAAGAGAAGGTACTGTTCTACTGTATTATAAAATCAAAGATAACTAAGCTAAGCAACAGATTTGGAGGATATATAATAGAGAAGAAAAGCAAAGCTCAACAAATAAAATAAAATAAAATAAAATAAAATAAAATAAAATAAAATAAAATAAAATAAAATAAAATAAAATAAAATAAAATCCGGAACAGAAAAGTAAAAAAAGAAAAAAGGTTATATTGGAAAAAGTAGTATACAAACTGAAAAATATAAGCAATCCATAAACAGAACATTATACATAATGAAGTAATACATAAGAATGTAACGATTTTTTTCTGTGTATTTAAAATTTTGGGTTCAATAAGTTGACAAATTATGACCACTATAAAACGACAGGAAACTTTGGAAATGTGGTTTCGTAGAAGAATGCTAAATTCCTAGCCCTGAAGATTGTTATCCGTGGTGTCTCATTTTCATACCAGTCAAATGCTGGGGATGTACCTTAATTAAGGCCATGGTCGCTTCGTTCCCATTCCTAAGTCTTTCCTATCCCATCGTCGCCGTAAGACCTTTCTGTGTCGGTGCGACATAAAGGAAATAGAAAATACAAGAAAAAGATAGTCCTGCATAGATCATGTCTCTAATGAAGAGATATTGCAGAAAGAGCTGCTCACCGCCATCAAATTCATTTAAAAATACGTAAATGGGGCAGGTGTTACGTGCTGAAAGATGTGTGCAGTATTGCATCTCATTTTAAAAGTCAAAATTGAAGGACAGCAAGGCGCAGGCAGAAAAATGAAAGTCATGTCTCAATATCATTTAAGAGCGGTCTGAAATAAGAAGCCTCGAACAACTGTGCCGTGTTTCTGGATCACCAACTTCCGAGAGACTGGGCATGGAATATTGAAGAAGAAGAAATGCACAAAAGTCGAAAATATGTTTAGTTCAATTTTTGTCTGACTGTGTTTCTGTGAAATTCACACGAAAACGGCTTGACACAAATTTTTGAAACTCGGCAGTTAGGTGCACGGTTATCTGTGAAAGTCCCAGACTTCTGTATATAATGTTTGATTATCGCACATCTGTGTTAAGGGGATCAAAACAGGAAACCTCAAATATCCCCGATAATATTAATATAGGAAAACTGTAGTTGTGTTGAATATTATTTCTGATCTTTCATACTGTTTTTCCTTAAGAATAATAATAACAACAGACATTTGTCATTACTACGTTTTTTTACAAATTTGCAGATATCTCCGGAAATATTAGTTATATCTAAAAAGGGAACGTAGCAGCAATTATACAAAAACATTTTTTCAATGCTATTTTGCTGTACGACCTATAATAATGGAGATATTCAAGACTTTTTGCTGCTAAGTCCATCAACGCTTTTAAGGTCATTGGCCTACAATGGCCTAAGCCCATAAAACTGATCAACAATAGGTTAACATTGCACTGATTATTGTTGTTGAGGCGTGCAGCCGCTCATCTCCACTATATGACAGGATTGTCGCAAGCTAAACCCGCCAACAGGCAGTTTTCATAAATAGAAATGTTGTACTGTCACATCGGAATAGGAGCCGTTACGTGGCACGTGCAGCAGGTGGTTTGGGTAACGCTGTCAGCTAGAAATATATGCTAAAAACGTTCAGTTTGTGGAATGCAAATCGGGCTCGGAATGTAGAGGAAGTGTATTCTATTTGATGGATGATGCAGGTGGTCCTCACTTCTTTATCCACTGACGTCTGCACCTAGGTGGTCCTGTGAAATTCAAACCCACTTAGCTGCTAGTATTATAATTATCTCGTTGGCTGCTAGAGGTTCCCGCCCACACCTCCACAGATCAAGTGACGATTTCTGCTTGTTGGAAACGAGGAATCCTGGACAATCCCAGCAGGAAACGGCAAGAGAGTTGATCAGCTCAATAATTGTGTCCTGCGGGTTCTTTACTTCCATGAATAAGCAGGTCTCAGAATATAAGGTAATGAGTTGGGGGCGTGGCAGCTGAGTGGTATTGTCACTAGCCGCGCATCGCACGTGGCATTTATGAAACGAAAAATAATCATAATCCTGTGATTAGGATTGTACGCAAAACTGTAAGTCTCGTGATTACGTAAAAAAACAGGCTTTTTTTTTTGAAAAAACAAGCAGATGAGTGTGAAATCAGAGGCGATCTCTAGGAACTCCGTGTTAGCCAGACGAGGCTCCGAGCTGGCTCCGGTGTTAAAGTGACAACATCGCTGGCTACACAGGAAAACTGACTTAGTTTGAATCCCGGTCAGTGCAATGTGTGATTACTTTCCTTACCGTTCCCCTTTCTCTTATGTTTGCCTGTATATTGCATCTAATGAGGTCAAAATTAGTTGGCCACGCGATCCAGGATTAACCAGCCTGCCTCTTATCCGGAGGCCCTGTGTTCGATTTTCGTTCACGTCACCGGGATCTGGTTCGAGATCCACTCAGCCTATTTGAGAACAATTGAAGAGCTAGCTGATGATGAGATGGCAGCGCCGGTCTAGAGACCCACGTGTGGGTGGGGGCGGTATCCCCTACCTGTCGTAAGAGGCGACTAAAAGGGGACCCAGGGTCTCTGAACTTTGGAGCGTGGTTTGGCGATTGCAGGATCCTTAGCTGAGTCCTGCCATTGCTTTCACTTGTGCCAGGCTCCTCACTTGCATCTAACTTATCTGACCTCTCTTGATCAAATCTTGTTCTTCTCCGACCCAGACGGTATTGAGGCGTCGGGAGTCACATTCACGCTCTTCGTCTCTTTCTTTGGCCGATACCTTCATATTTCGAAGTGTCGAATCCCTTCCATTTTTTACCCTCTGATTAGTGTTATATAGAGGATGGTTGCCCAGTTGTACTTCCTCTTAAAAGAATAACCACCACCACCACCACCACACCGGTCTAGAAAGCGAAGAATAATAGCCGAGAGGTTCCGTTACCCTATGCACCACCTCGTAATCTGCACGCCTTCCGTTTGAGCAACGGTAGGCCAAGGTGCACCAGGGTAGTAGCACCATGGTTCCTTTTTTGGGGGTTGGTAAAAGTTATGACATCGATCCTCAGCGTGTTAGACACCGATAGGCCTGTGAGTAGATTTGTTGCACTAAGTGATGTTTTAACTTTATAATCAGAGCTTACTGCAGTCGCTTAAGTGCGGCCAGTATCCAGTATTCGGGAGATAGTGGGTTCGAACCCCACTGTCGGCAGCCCTGAAGATGGTTTTCTGTGGTTTCCCTTTCTGTGGTTTCCCATTTTCACACCTTTCTGTGGTTTCCCATTTTCACACCAGATAAATGCTGGGGCTGTACCTTAATTAAGGCCACGGCCACTTCCTTCCCACTCCTAGCCCTCTCCTGTCCCATCGTCGCCATAAGACCTATCTGTGTCGATGCGACGTAAAGCAACTAGAAAAAATAAATAAATAAATCAATTAAATAAAAATTTAAAAAATATAGAGCTGAAAAATTTAGAAGTATCACATTTCGAACAACAAAGGATGAAGGATGAAAGGAGAAGACAACTTTGAAAAGCCGGGCAATGGAAAACTTACCAGGCAACGAGGGATGGAAGAGAACAAGAGATGACCAAAGGGGGTTGGATAGGAATAATAATAATAATAATAATAATAATAATAATAATAATAATAATAATAAAACCATTCTTCTTCTTCTTCTTTCTTCGATTTTGGCCTATTCGGACCACGGTTAGTCCTCTTTTCTTCTTCCAGAATTTCACCATTTTGCTGTAGTTCCTCTTCTCTGACCAAAATGTTCTTGGGCTTTTCATATTGCTTTGCCTGGAATCCCTTGAATTTATCAAATTTAGCTCGAAACATATGTCTGTTAAAGATATCTTTTGGATTGATGCCAACTTCCTCCATGTCTTTTCTTGTTTCTTCTACCCTTTTTGTAGTGGCTTTTGTTTTGATGATGTAGTTAGATATTTTCTTCTTTTTTAACTCTCGTTCATTCTTGTGAGGTGCTATACAAGTTCTTTATTATTATTATTATTATTATTATTATTATTATTATTATTATTATTATTATTTTGAACGACCCTCCTATTACTATTGGCTATGACACTCCTTGTAGTACCGAAATGTTGTTCTTTCAATATGACCTTTTTTATAATCTCATCTAAGGTCTTTACATACGTATTTCGCCTTTAATCACCCTTAATAGACAGTTGACTACTCCAAGATTTGATCCGAGAGCCTTGTGTGAAGAAGAGTGGACTTCTCGGTTATTCAAACAACTAATTCAAAGAAAAGTTACAGGAATTATTTTAAGAGAGAAGGGTAGGTTTACAGAAATATTCAAAGCAGTGTCGCGTCATGAAGATTCACCACTTGCAAGGAATGGTATTTCCTTAATACATGAGTTGATATTTGATACAAAGCGCACTAAATTACTCGTTTAAATTGCCTCGAGCAGGTAACACATTAAATATCTTACTATGTTATTTTTTGCATTTCTACGGATTGGGAATTTAGGCTTTGTTAGAAAGGTCCTTTTAGGATCCCTAATAGGGGGAGTACTGTTAAAATGTTATGCCCAAAAATGTATAGTAGATATTTTATCTTCCCTTATGGCTTTGATGTCCAATCCGTGCAAAAGATCGAGCAATTTACGATAATTCCTTACAACAAATGATTAAATACTTTACGCCCCACCAAGAATACGTACCATAAGAAATGCAACTACACTTAATTTGACTTAGGCTACGTAATGTTGGTAACAGAATGCCAGAGGTAACACGATCGTAGACTCTTATCACTTGTCACTTGATGCAAATGAAAATCCACATCCTATTTCCAGTCGCTCGATCGGGTCAGGAAAGGACTGAATGAAGCCCCCATCTAGCGGCGAGGATAGGAACTGTGCCGGCTGCCGAAGAGTGTCGTACTCCTGGGGCAATGATTAATGACTGACAGATGAAACGAAATGATATAGGAGAGTGTTGCTGGAATGAAAGATAAGGGAAACCGAAGTACCCGGAGAAAAACCTGTCCCGCCTCCGCTTTGTCCAGCACAAATTTCACATGGAGTGACCGGGATTTGAAGCACAGAACCCAGCGGTGAGAGGCCGGCGCGCTGCCGCCTGAGCCACGGAGGCTCTCTGATAGATGATACTACGAAAATGATCCAGCAGGAATGATAATTAGTGCTTTTGAGTACAAATACATTTCCTCACACCGTTCCCTACTCGTACGGCGGATCGATTCTTCTGTCCTATGGAATAAATTCGTAAATATATTATGTGTATAAGGGTAGATCAAAATTTTCTGCTCGACGGCCGTACAGTCCTGAATCGGGGTGCCAATCAAGCAAAATCGCCGTGAGCAATGAGGTACTCATCCCACTGACGCACCAGGTTGAAGAACCCCGTGTGGTAAAACACCATCACCGCGTGAAGAAGTCCGTAACCGCCTGCTGTACATCTTCCACCGACATGAAACGTCGTCTCTTCAAGGTAGTGATGTGCGCGAGTGATGCCTGGAATCGCGGTACTCGATTCTTTCGAGTCCAGGCTCGGACTCGCTTCGCTTGCGAAGGCTCGATGATAGCATGACGTCACACGTTCGTTCACTCGCCGGCTCGTAGATGGATGAAGCATGCGTACAAGCGGTCGCCGAGGGTTTATGGGATTGCGACAGCGCGGTACGATATGAAAAAACTGAATGAATGCGCAAAAGGAATAACCTAAATTTGATAATTACTTGAGAACGATAATAATGCCACTTAATACGCATAATAAGATATGAAAATATCCGTTTACGGCGTCTCGCACATACTTCACTGAATATGCCATCTATTCTAATATTGATAATATAGCTTATCTGACCTTCATAACCCAACTTGGCCGGTACGATACTGGTTTATTCCGCTAGTATTTGAAGGTGCTCAAATACGTCAACCTAGTGTCGGTAGAATTATTGGGACGTAAAAAAATCTCATGGGGGACTAAATGCGGTACCTCGGCATCCCCGAAAACCATACAAATGTACGTACTTGGACGTAAAAGTTATATTATTATTATTATTATTATTATTATTATTATTATTATTATTATTATTATTATTATTATTATTATTATTATTATTATTTTAATAGAGGCATATCTCTACTGCCAATCGCATACAAAATCCTTTCCAAAGCTCTCTTGAACCGGTTAGAAAAACAGACAGATCATCTGATTGGCGAGTACCAAGCGGGTTTCAGAAAAGGTCGATCATGTGCAGAACAAATATGGAACTTGAAGACGATATTAAGGATTCGCCGAAGTGCCAGCACGATCGTCACCTTTGTGGATTTTAAGAAGGCGTATGACTCTGTGGACAGACAGACAGTATTTGATACCCTAGAAGAACTCAGAGTGGACAAGAAGACCAGAGCACTTATCCAGCAGACCCTCACAAGTACGACCTCTAAAGTGAAATTCCTTGGAGAAATCTCTGAGCCTTTTGAAATATGTACGGGCGTTCGTCAAGGTGACAGCATCTCCCCTATTCTGTTTAACTTAGTTCTAGACAAAGTTATTAGAGAGTGGGAAAAGGATATCAAGGGTGTGAACATCGGAAATTTGGGAAGCAAGGTCAATGTGAAATGTTTAGCATTTGCTGATGATCTCGCAATCATTACTAAGACCAAGGATGAAACAAAGTATGCCATACAGAGACTACACAATATAGCATCAAAGGCAGGCCTCCAGATATCCTACGAGAAAACCAAGTACATGGAAAATCTACGTCAAAATAGCAAAAGAACTCCGCTAGAGATGGAAAACGGCACAATTTCACAGGTGCCCTCCTTCAAATACCTTGGAGAAATTATACTACCATCAGGATTAGACAGTAGTGCCAATGTAGAAAGAAACACCAAACTACATAAGGCATACAGACTGACGTGGAATTACTACAACAAAAGAGTCATATCGCGTAATGCAAAATTACGACACTACAAGACAGTTGTATTGCCCGAAGCTTTATATGCCTCAGAAACCATATGCTTAGGTGGTCACTCTAAAATTACAGAAATTGAAAAGCAGGAGCGGAAAATTCTCAGGAAAATTTATGGTCCTACGAGAGAAAATGGAATGTGGATTAAGAGGAAAACAGCGGATCTCTACTCCTTCACCGACAGGTTTACTGATGCTGTACGGAAAAGGCGCCTTAATTTCTATGGCCATATCTACAGAATGAACAGCGACAGACTAACTAAAAGATTATTCAAAGTAATCAACTCAAAGAAGGTCAAAATAAAATGGCTAGAAGAAACTAAGGCGGACCTCCAAGAAATAAATATTACAGACGACATCATGGAAAATCGTGGAGCTTTTAGAACCAAAGTAGCTAATCATAAATTTAGGGAGAAACCAAAAAAGACAACTGGTAGGAAGTGGTCGACAGAACGCAAGATGCAACACAGTGCATTCATGAAGAGATTTTGGGAGGATAAGAAGGCACAAACCATCAAACCAACTATCAAGTTCAAACGCGCTCTATGAATGGGCATAACGAAGGAATAATAATAATAATAATAATAATAATAATAATAATAATAATAATAATAATAATAATAATGTTATTTGTTTTACGTCCCACTAACTACTTTTTAAGGTCTTCGGAGACATTATTATTATTATTATTATTATTATTATTATTATTATTATTATTATTATTATTATTTCAAATCCCTGTCACGGTATGTATGTTGTAATTAGTGTATTTTAAACATGTGCTATTTGTAGACTATAGACGGTATTTCTGCACACATTGCATTGCTTCGCTACTGGTAAATTATATCTCATGTAGCCATTATGCATATACACGGGCGTAGATGTGCTAATATGATCGGTAGTATGACAGATTTATTGTAACCATAGCCTATTGCTAACCGCGCCAAAGCCTACAATCGTCCGGGGGAACAGGTGAATTACAGCAGTTTATATGTAGGCCTACATCATACTTTCGGCAGATATAATGTCGGGTATTAAGATGAGGCGTCCAGAATGTGACGTACGTTCACGCAGCAAATCAGCGGACAGAACGTCATTCTGTTCTAGCTAAACAGCTGACAGTTTGTTAGTAAGTCATAACCTTTAGTGCCTATGATGATGATGATGATGATGATGATGATGATGATGATGATGATGATGATGATGATGATAATAATAATAATAATCATAACAATCGAATTATTGACGACCGATGACTGAACAACATCAATCATCAGCAGCAAACATATTGCACTCCACACCACAAAAATATTCTGTGGGTGACCCTGAATGCCGTGCACTCCAGTACAGTAGATTTTAGTTCTAAGGCATGTCCACAGATAGCGACACCAGTATGCTTAGACTCGAGTCTGGAGTCGAGTAATACCGATTCTAAGAGCACATTACTCGATTCTACTCGATTCCGTCGCTAGCCCATCACTACTTCAAGGCTTTTTTGTGGTGACCGAAGGCGTGGAGGAGAGATTAGGCTATGCGCCGGTCCGCCCTATTCGCCTCATCCACCGCCCGCTTGTTGTTGTCCGTAATGGATGAGGCTGGCCTCCCAGATCGTCTTGTGTCGAAACGCGACCCGCACGGAACTTCGTGCACCATTCCACAACAGTGGTGCTGCCCTATACACAGTCTTCATTGTCCGATGGAGGCCTACCGACGTTCGTCCTGAGGCAGCCAAGAACAGAATAACAACACGTTGGTCCTGTTTGGACGCATTTGGTAATAACGTAGTTCACGTGGCCGCATTTAACGCACGCACCTCTACACGACACGACTGCCACTACTCCCTTTGGCTACATGTCAGTGCTTATATACCCGCATCGAAGTCGCGCTACGTTGCATGTCCGCTGCAGAAATGCATTCAAACGGAAACATTTTGATCACGCCTTATGTATAGGTAAATAAAAAGTTCACTGATTCAGAGAAGTGTGTAACCATTTATGGCTGACATCTTCGAAACAGGACTCTGCCTATTATAGAATAGCAATAACCATTAAATTATCAAAACAATCCAACTTGGCTGTTTTGGGTTCACGATTGAAAGTTTTGACGTAAAATACGTATCACCGTGTTAGAAATACACTGACTGACAGAGCAAATGCAACACCAAGAAGGAGTGGTTCGAAAGGGATGAAAGTTGGGGAAAAAACAGAGACGGCACGGACGAATAATTGATGTTTATTTCAAACCGATATGCAGGTTACACAATGCGCACGGCATCGACTCAGTAGCATGTAAGACCACCGCGAGCGGCGATGCACGCAGAAACACGTCGAGGTACAGAGTCAATAAGAGTGCGGATGGTGTCCTGAGGGATGGTTCTCCATTCTCTGTCAACCATTTGCCACAGTTGGTCGTCCGTACGAGGCTGGGGCAGAGTTTGCAAACGGCGTCCAATGAGATCCCACACGTGTTCGATTGGTGAGAGATCCGGAGAGTACGCTGGCCACGGAAGCATCTGTACACCTCGTAGAGCGTGTTGGGAGATGCGAGCAGTGTGTGTGCGGGCATTATCCTGCTGAAACAGAGCATTGGGCAGCCCCTGAAGGTACGGGAGTGCCACCGGCCGCAGCACATGCTGCACGTAGCGGTGGGCATTTAACGTGCCTTGAATACGCACTAGAGGTGACGTGGAATCATACGCAATAGCGCCCCAAACCATGATGCCGCGTTGTCTAGCGGTAGGGCGCTCCACAGTTACTGCCGGATTTGACCTTTCTCCACGCCGACGCCACACTCGTCTGCGGTGACTATCACTGACAGAACAGAAGCGTGACTCATCGGAGAACACGACGTTCCGCCATTCCCTCATCCAAGTCGCTCTAGCCCGGCACCATGCCAGGCGTGCACGTCTATGCTGTGGAGTCAATGGTAGTCTTCTGAGCGGACGCCGGGAGTGCAGGCCTCCTTCAACCAATCGACGGGAAATTGTTCTGGTCGATATTGGAACAGCCAGGGTGTCTTGCACATGCTGAAGAATGGCGGTTGACGTGGCGTGCGGGGCTGCCACCGCTTGGCGGCGGATGCGTCGATCCTCGCGTGCTGACGTCACTCGGGCTGCGCCTGGACTCCTCGCACGTGCCACATGTCCCTGCGCCAACCATCTTCGCCACAGGCGCTGCACCGTGGACACATCCCTATGGGTATCGGCTGCGATTTGACGAAGCGACCAACCTGCCCTTCTCAGTCCGATCACCATACCCCTCGTAAAGTCGTCTGTCTGCTGGAAATGCCTCCGTTGACGGCGGCCTGGCATTCTTAGCTATACACGTGTCCTGTGGCACACGACAACACGTTCTACAATGACTGTCGGCTGAGAAATCACGGTACGAAGTAGGCCATTCGCCAACGCCGTGTCCCATTTATCGTTCGCTACGTGCGCAGCACAGCGGCGCATTTCACATCATGAGCATACCTCAGTGACGTCAGTCTACCCTGCAATTGGCATAAAGTTCTGACCACTCCTTCTTGGTGTTGCATTTGCTCTGTCAGTCAGTGTAAAATATCTAGCCACAGATATTTGGAAGTTTATTGTTGACGGGTTATTTCTCATGTCTAAACCAATCTACAGATCTTGAAGGACATGAGTTGGAAATCGTTGTCTATCTCTGGGGTAGATGACGTGGAACTCACCCCTCGACACTCGGTCACCTTAAATTTGAGACCCTCCGATAAGTCTTCTAAGGTTTGACATACATTATTTTTAGGATCTTTCGCAGTTCTGAAGAACCGTTTCATTCCCTGGAGTGCACTTTCGATAATTTTTAAGAGATTTTTGACCAAATGTAGTGACATGTTAATGAAGAAATACGGTTTTCTCTGATGGTCATTATAGACATAAATGCAGTATGTCTTAGATTTAGGCGTCAACTGAAAATTTGTATAATGAAATAGTGTATGTAAAGAATGTGCGACGGAAGTGTAGCCTAGCAACCGTACCTTGAGAACTGTACAGACACGGCTAGTTCATCACAGCCTGCACGGTTGCTAGGTAACGCCGCGTCACATCTTTTGTCGAAAGACATACTTTTATTTTGTCACATAGGCTACGTGTAAAAATCAATGAGACTAATCAAAGGATACCTTGCACGCTGGTGAGGTCAGACGTACACTAAGTCCCGCGGCACGGCGATTTTGGTACCTCAAGATGGCAGCACTACTGCATCACACGATGCCGTCATACCGGAGTCAGACTACTGTTATTAGATACATTGGTCTTCCTATAAAACACTCGTCGCACGACTTGTCTAGAATACTATGAAAAACGTGAACATAAGCAATTCCCTCAATTGTGCCCTAAGTTGACGGGATGAAGGACCCGGAAAGTTTCAAATTGTGGCTCTGGGATAGCTCTATCAAAGAGAAAAGAACTTCCAAAATCACTTCCTGCCTAAATGCAGTTCCGGAGAAACAGCCTAAAATCGCTTGTTTATTTAGGTCTACTCGTTTCCTTTTTTATTCAAATCCTAGGCAAATTAACTTATTTTTATAATTCTTTCTGTAATGTGTTCCTTGGTTCAATACCCTCAGGAGTTTTTTGATTTTTGTAAAACGTTCACACCGAACGTAGTTATAAGGGCTTGAGTGCAAATCCACATTGACTCTCATTAGCGCTCGCAGTGGTATTTAAGTGAAACAATGCTTTGACTCGCATTAGCGCGCGCAGTGGTAGATAAAGTCAAACTGCTAATCTAATCGACGGGATAACGATGATTAAGAAAAGCATTGCAATTTTTAGTAATAAATAAATAACATATTCTGATATGTTATTTACTGGCAGCACATAATTTTTACAGTGCACTATGTTTTCTGGTAGGGGCTAGAGTAATTTTGTTACTTTCATTGATCTGTCTCTGTCTTATCCTTGGCTTTGACAATATGAAAATGACTGAGGTATGAGCGATGCTAGTAATGCCATTCCTTGTGCAGCCAGTCCCTGCTATGAATGGTGTAAAAAGGTTGCTCATACGTTCGGTTGGTGCATGCATTTCAGTGGGCTTGACAGACTGATATGTAATAGCAACTTCTGGCTCGGCGAGGAAAGCAACGGGAAACTACCTCACTCCTCATTTCCCTAGTACACCTCTTCAGTGATGTCTATGCCATCTATGACAGCTGATGGTAGAGCTGTTGACGATCCAACCAGCCTTAGGGCTGATGACTGAACATACATAACCTAAAATTCGTAGCTAATATCCCTAGGAGTTGAGTTGCTTGCCTGAAGGGCTACTACTGTGGGTTTTTCTGTTTGAAAACTTCAATATTTTTGTAATGTGTTCACCGGTTTCGAAAGGAAATACGTACGTATTGTACGGCGCAAGACTCTACAAATGTAAAACGAGAGTATGCAAACCACAGCACGACTAGACAGAAGCATGTGATAGACCGGTGTTCTTGTATAAGGGGCCATGCTACTGAGGGTGGCTGTGAGTTGTCACGTGTTGAAGAGAGAAGCTCAGGTTACATAAGAGGTGGTCACAAGATTTGCGAGGTTAAGTGTTTGTGTACATAAGCCTATTAAGTAGTTATGGACAGAAAGGGCCTGCCTGGTCAAATATTTACAAATTACAGTGCATGATGCCAGTCAAAAAGAATGGCCGCCCGCTGCGTGAGTAAATCTCTAGCTCGGAAGATGAATGAGAGGCGAGGTCCCTCCCTGACGTCATCGCCCGTACTGGACGTCATCCCAGCTACTAGGTTACCAACTGGTCGCCGTATCGTTATAAAGGAGTGTAGTGATGAAGTTTCAAGTTTTTCTTTATTGGCCGCCCTCTTGTTCCACAACACTCCGCATCTGATATTAGCTATAGAGTGCACCTTCTTTCGAGTAGTTTTTTTTTTACCGTGGATATACTCATCAGTGATGGGCTGAAGCAGATGGTAATGGACTCTTTTCAATTTCCCATGGTAAAGGAAGAGGATCAATGTACCCAGCAACAACAGTCTGATGTCATCTCTTGATACAATACTGCCGCCATCTTGAGGTACTGACATCACATCGTGGTTTTGACGTCTTGTGAGGTATCAGTGAGTTCTACAAGTAGACATCAAAGATTGGACATTCGGAATTGTTATATCCAATAACATCACACTAGTCAAGGAACTTATTCCCTTCTCCGTTGGTCAGTGGTAGAGTAGCGAGTTCGAACCCGGCTCAAGTAGTCGAATTTTCGAAGGGTAGAAAATAGTCTATTCGACACTGAATGTGAAAGATCTCTAATGACACATTTGGTGTTTATCCGAGAAAATCAATTAAAAAGCAGCCATAGTTCGCCCAACAGAAATCTCTTTTATTCTGCCGTCTTGAAGAATAAAACAAAACGTCGAAATTGGCACGGTGGCACCCTAAATTGGCATCAGATTAAAGGGCTTGTACACCATACCTGAGGACTACGGTGGTATTATTATTATTATTATTATTATTATTATTATTATTATTATTATTATACTGAGTGAGTTGGCTGTATGGTTAGGATCGCATAGCTGTGAGCTTGCATTTCGAAGATAGTAGGTTCGAACCCCACTGTCGGCAGCTCTGAAATTCGTTTTCCGTGGGTTCCCATTTTTTCAAGTGTTTGCCATAATTAAGGCCATGCCTGCTTCCTTACCACTCCAAGCCCTTTCCTATCCCATCGTCGCCATAAGACCCATCTGTGTCGGTGCGACGTAAAGCAGATTAAAAAAAAAGAAAAAAAAAGACGCGATCATTTTCCATTGTTGGTTGCTATTGTCCCTAGGTATTAAATCGATTGAACCTCTTGCTTTGTCTTAGCTATCCGTTATTCACTCTTTGAGAGTTTGTCACCCTTTTGCTCACCATTTTGCTATTTGATTAGTAATTTTCACATTCCATTCTTTACAATATTTTTCGACCTCGTGAATACTAGTTTGCATCCGGATAGGTGTCAAAGTGAGTACAGTATGCGTATAACCCTCGAAGGTCAGGCCTCTCAAGACACGAGCAATGAACATCCAGGAAGACAGATCGGCCATTGGAAGAGGATGAATTTTATTCTTGATGTCTGCTTTTTGTTCATCCGGCTATATTTCGGAACAACTCAAATCGCTTCACAAAGGTAAATCACAATTAACTAGTGTATTCTTACTCAAAGCTTTGTGAGAACTGTCTTGCTGGAACCGAAAAGCTCAGCATTGTGGAGAGTTTGAAGGGGGAGACCATTTACTCTGCGTCACCTGAAGGTCTATAAAATTAACTACACCATCTATATGCGAAATTAATCTGACTACGTAGTTTAAGTGAGATGGATGCGCAGTTGTATAATTTACCAAACGGAGGCGCCTTGAGATAGGAAGGGAAAGCCCCCCTCTTCCTATTATCTATCCGTACTTCTTTAAAGTTTCAGAAACATTCTGAACTGTCCTGTAAACCAACCCCAGCGAGGGAAGCGGAATAAATACAGTATTCAAGGCGATCTGGCGATGTCAGAACAGTAGTCTTCTAAATTTAATTGCAATGTAATGGCGTTGTCTTCAGAAGTGAGTAAAGAGCCAGAATCACAGATGCTGATGACATGCTGTATAGAAAGTACATGAGTTGCGGCGACTGCAGGGGGACTTGAACAATGTGGTGAGAGAACGGGATGAAAAGTCAAGTCCTCCTGCCGGTGGGGGCGGTACAATAACACCCACGGTATCCCCTGCCTGTCGTAAGAGGCGACTAAAAGGGACCCCAGGGACTCTGAACTTTGGAGCGTTGGCTGGCGACTACGGGGCTCTCAGCTGAGTCCCAGCATTGCTTCCACTTACTTGCGCCATGCTCCTCGCTATCATCTATCCTATCCGACCTCTCTTGGTCAACTCTTGTTCTTTCCCGGTCCCGACGGTATTGGAGTACTCGAGGCCTAGGCAGTCTTTCATTAGCCGATACCTTTATTTTTAGAAGTGTCGGACCCCTTACATTTTCTCTCTCTGATTAGTTTATATAGAGGGTGGTTGCCCAGTTGTACTTAAAACACCACCACCACCACCACCACCACCACCACCACCACCACCACCACCACCACCACCACCACCACCACCACCACCACCACCACCACCACCACCACCACCACCACCACCACCACCACCACCACCACCACCACCACCACCACCACCACCACCACCACCACCACCACCACCACCACCACCACCACCACCACCACCACCACCACCACCACCACCACCACCACCACCACCACCACCACCACCACCACCACCACCACCACCACCACCACCACCACCACCACCACCACCACCACCACCACCACCACCACCACCACCACCACCACCACCACCACCACCACCACCACCACCACCACCACCACCACCACCACCACCACCACCACCACCACCACCACCACCACCACCACCACCACCACCACCACCACCACCACCACCACCACCACCACCACCACCACCACCACCACCACCACCACCACCACCACCACCACCACCACCACCACCACCACCACCACCACCACCACCACCACCACCACCACCACCACCACCACCACCACCACCACCACCACCACCACCACCACCACCACCACCACCACCACCACCACCACCACCACCACCACCACCACCACCACCACCACCACCACCACCACCACCACCACCACCACCACCACCACCACCACCACCACCACCACCACCACCACCACCACCACCACCACCACCACCACCACCACCACCACCACCACCACCACCACCACCACCACCACCACCACCACCACCACCACCACCACCACCACCACCACCACCACCACCACCACCACCACCACCACCACCACCACCACCACCACCACCACCACCACCACCACCACCACCACCACCACCACCTTGAAATTCAAGTTGTAAGTTTCACGAAGAGGAATAGTCCTCTTGGTTTTAATTGTTGTGTTGATGGGGGTGATAGTATCTCATGGGGTACACTGTAAGTACCTAGGTTTTAATATAAGGAATTATCTTCATTTTGCCATCATATTAACGAGGTAGTTAAGACAGGTTGCAGATCTTTCACATGCTTATGGCAGTATTTAGGGATGTAGTAAGGATGTAAAGTCCGCAGTGAGAGTACGGCCCAGTCACCAGGATTATTTTATGCGAGAACTGAATTAGCACGATTTGTTCTGGGTGATTTCCGACAAGGGAGTAGTGTTACGAGAATATTGTAAACTTTTGGGCTGGGAAGATTTGGGAGTAAGGAGAAGAGATGCTCAACTATGTGGTATGTTTCGGGCTGTCAGCAGTGAGTTGGGGGTGGAATGACTTTAGTAGACGATTAAGACTGATTGGAAATTTTAGAAATAGGAATTATGAAGATGAAGTTGGATAGATTGAGTAGGCGATTGTAATAAATTATCAAGTAAAATGTTCGGTAAATTTCCAAGTTCGTTGAAAACGTTTAAGAAGGAGCTCGGTAAACATTTGATAGGGAATCTGTCACCTGCGCGACAGCCCTAAATGCAGATCTTTGACTGAGGAGAGTTAAATTATTGTTGGGACGAGAGACGTTTCGCCTGGGCCAGCAACATATGGGGGGTGGGAGGGGGCGGAATTCTTTTTTCAAATTGACATGATTTATTGTGCCAAAAGTAAAATGTATATATTCTTAGTATTCACGCTTATGACACAAGCTTATATTAGAGGTTTCCGCTCAAAGAATGGTCAGTCAATGAAGTGAACGGATGAATGAATGAATGAATAGAAATCTCTTCTCTCCCAGTCACCAACGAGGAAAGAGTATTCTTTTGTTGTGATCATAACAATTATACGCAGTTAGTTATGTATTACATAATAAGAACTCTTCTTCTTTTTCTACCACTTTTCCCACACTTGTGGGGTCGTGGGTACGAACTGTGTCTCACATGTGGATCTGGAGCCGTTTCACGACTGGATGCCCTTCCTGACGCCAACTATATATAGAGGGATGTAATCAATATTGCGTATTTTCTGTGGTGGTTCGTAGTGTAATATGTTGCATGAATATGAAGAGTGTTGGGACAAACACAAACACCTAGTCCCCTAGCCAAAGAATTAATCAGACGCGATTAAAATCTCCGAACCGGCTGGGAATCGAACATGGGACCCTCTGAACCGAAGGCGTTAAAGCTGACCATTCATCCACACAATAAGAAATGTATTCCAATTAACAAATTAAAATATAATTTACCAATACAGTACATAACCATGCATGTTATTTGGTCATATATTTACAAGATTAGCAAAGTTTGCCTTCTGAGCTACGTCCTGGAGTTTAACTAAGTCAAGGAAACCTCCTCATTGACTACATTTATTTTCAATATTTTCGAATTTACATTTCTTTTCTCATATTCCTCTGATAATATTACATAATTTGGCTATTCTTTCAAGTTTATTCCACCGGGCGAGTTGGCCGTGCGCATAGAGGCGCGCGGCTGTGAGCTTGCATCCGGGAGATAGTAGGTTCCAATCCCACTATCGGCAGCCCTGAAAATGGTTTTCCATGGTTTCCCATTTTCACTCCAGGCAAATGCTGGGGCTGTACCTTAATTAAGGCCACGGCCGCTTCCGTCCAACTCCTAGGCCTTTCCTATCCCATCGTCGCCATAAGACCTATATGTGTCGGTGTGACGTAAAGCTCCTAGCAAAAAAAAAGTTTATTCTATTGTCTATTTAATAGCTTAGCAAGTGTGTAAAACTAAAACTCATTTTCAATTTTACCTATCTGTTTTTCATCTATATATTTTTCTCTGATTTTTCTCGTTTCTTTACGGCCTTTTAGCAGTTTTGCTACGTGCATTGAAATGCATTGATTTTCGTAATTATTTTCTTGTATATTCCCATGAACCAACAAATTATTCCTCTATTTCCCCCTTTGGCTAATATTTGAGTCGTGTACACCAGACTATATTGTCGCGTCACGTTACGCTTGTTACGGTGTAGATCATATCACTTCAGAGGCAAGTAACACCTATTTTATAAGTTTTGATTCCACGAAGGCGTTTGAGAAATGTGCGTCAGACAGAGGATACCGTAGCCTCCAGCACTTCGTAGTTCGAAATTAGAAATCTGAACTGAGAAGGAACAGAACGACGGATCGGACTCCGGCCTGATAATAACTTGACTGCATGTCACAGGCTGGCCCCTTTTTCTGATCACCTTCACCATTACGGCATTCTTCGTACAGCCTCTATGCCGTTCACTTGTTTGAACTAAGAATAAACATTTCTGACGCCTATTACATTTCGAAGGCTGTTCTTCTCCCATCACATCTCATTTTAAGTTTTGGCCCAAGATATGAGAATCCCTCCCAAACCATGGCATTATTCATTTGAACACAACTCCAACAACCTGGTGTGTGGAGCGATCTTCTCGGGACGACCAAATCATGGTCACGACTGTGATGGATGGGAGATGCACATTTTGACAGACGATCTCCTGAATTAGCCGGCCGCGTACTCTGATATCATTACCGGAGACTTCTACAGCAAGCGAGTAAGCTCTTCGCTCGTATATGAGAGTCCACCCTCCCCATTCTGCCACGGCGAGGTTTAGTACTGGTATTATGTTTATCCTATTATCTGTTCTTTCTTTTCACTTTCTATACTTGACTTGTCTTCGGTTCATTTTCACCCGCAAACCTGCTTCTTACCAGAAGACTCTGGGTTCGATTTCCAACCAGGTCAGGTATTTTCTGGTTCGAGGTCCACTCAGTTACATGACAACAATTGCCGAGCTCTGTGAGGGTGAAATAGTGACCCCGGACTCAGCAGCGGTCGCTTGGTAATGGGCCAAGGCCCGTCAGAATTTTAGAGCAGTCATGCTTCCTTCTTGGAGGTTCATTTTCTTCTTTTGTATTTGTCCTTTGTTCTTGGTATTTTATCACCTGTTTCATCCTTTTGTCTGTTCACTGTTTCGTTCGAGTAGAAACGACCTCTTGGAGGGGTGTGACAGAAAATGGATCCACAAGAACTGGGTTTGATGCGGAGAGAGGCCATCGATCTGAATATATGGAGATCGTCTTTGTCCTGTTACATTTTCAAGTTTATCCTTTTCTCCCTCTTCCTTTACCGACGTGTCGTTGTGCCCATGTTATACATAACTTTAATATTTAACGTCCGAAACAAGAAAAATACAGGGCTTTTTTGAAAAATTCGAAAAACCGATTCACGTGTCCACATCTCCAGTAGCAGAACATGTAGAGAAATTCTATGCTATCACTGATCAACGTTTCCGATTCCAGAACATGTAGACACACTCTTATTGGTCAAAGAACCGGTAAAAATGAAAGATATCTGTCGAAGTCCTGTAGCATAATGGAGGAGAACTTTACTGAGTCTGCATATGATCATGACTATTACAGAACATTGAACTTCTGAATTTACGTACAGTATTTACTTTCCTGTAGTCAAGTATTCCTTCTACTCTGGTCGTGTGCAATGTGACTGCCATTTAACTATTCTTATCCACGATTCTCGTGGCATGTGGTGTACCGCACAGTGTATTTTCTCCTTCAGAATAGTTCGTATCGTAAGTTAGTAGCAGTAAGAGGGGAAAGCCCATGCTGCTATCATTAGCCCCAGCTAATGTAGGCTCGCACGAAGTTCGACATCACGAGTGAGCGCCAGGTAACACACATTACCAACTCTCCGCCACCCACTAATGGACTGCTGTTTGTTCACTTTGTATCCTACCCCTGCGAGCTAGAAAACACACACAGCTCTAATAAAGACAAATGCGCCTGTTTATGTCCAAATTGGATCGTGCAATATTATATTGCGACACGCATGTGTGTGGGACTACACCCTCAGGAGCTCATAGGTAGGCTACTGTATGTGATGCCCAAGCATTTCAGAACTCATGAACTCACTCATTTGTACTCCAATCATCCGCTGAATACTCTATGAAGCAGGAGTGGCTGTGTGACTGAGGGATATGGTTACAGAAGATCCAGGTCTAGTTTAGGAGTCATTGTAAGAGAAAATCACTCACTCACACACACACACACACACACACACACACACGCACACAGAGAGAGAGAGAGAGAGAGAGAGAGAGAGAGAGGTTTTGTACAGATGGGTACAGAAATTTGTAGTTACTGAGATATCACACTGTCAATTATCGCAAGCTGCAATCTCTTATGCTAGAATATAGTTTAAATTCTGACGGTGAATTCTTTTTCCAGCAACGGGGCTGGAACCGGTTCACTCCGGTGTCAGATAATGGTTCCCAGGCGGGTTTAGAAACCTACTTTCTTTGATTGATTTACTGCCCTATCCAGATGCTATGCTTGTAGACTGTAGTGCTTACATTTCTGAAGGGAAGTTTATTTAATTTCTTCTTCTTCTTCTTCTTCTTCTTCTTCTTCTTCTTCTTCTTCTTCTATAATAACACTGGCAATGACTCAGGCTAGACCAAAAACGAGTTACAGGTTAATTCCTGGGGGCAAAGGTGGCCGGGCGGAGAGCTAATCACTCCACCCCTCCAAGGGTCTTCATGGCCTGTACGGAGATGACTTTGATATACTTGATTTTTCTCTTGGATATTTCGTGTTATTATTATTCCCCTTCAGAATTGCTCAGATAATAGAGACTGGCCTTCTGACCCTAAATCGGAAAATTTGATCCTGCTTCAGTGTGATATTAGTTCAAGCTACTTAAATAGCTCGGTCTCATGTCGTTAGATTTACTACACATAAGAGAACTCGTGCGGGACAAAATTCCAGCACCTCGGCTTCTTCGGTCTCCAGAAAACAGAAAATTACTTACTGTGACGTCTGACGTAAAATGTAAATTATTAATAACAATAATAAATAATTCATTGTTCTTCCGTGTCTTTAATGGAAGTCGTGTTCTCTCAGTATGACAGCACGCTCTTAAAATCTCCATTTGTTGGAACAGTTTACTCTCAGATGGATTTTAAAACTTCATTACATGTAGCATACTTAACGTTGTTTACCTTACATTCTGAAAGAAAACTGCACAGAAACAGGACAGAATCTCATACTACAGCTCATTATATATTATATATATAATTTCCAGAAGGCCTGCACATTGAATTCCCGCAAAACATTATTCCTCAGCCATCCTGAAAGTGGTTTTTCGTCGCTTCCCACTTCTCTTCCAGGCAAATGCCAGGATGGTACTTCAGTTACGGCCGCGGCAGTTTCCTTCTCTCTTCCTTGCCTATCCCTTCCGATCTTCCAATTCCTCCACAAGGCGTCTGTTCAGCATAGCAGGTGAGGCTGATCCGTCTCCCCACCTCTATCTCCGTCAATATGTTTCATGGTCCAGGACACTGCCCTTGAGGCGGTAGAGGTGGAATCCCTCGCTGAGTTGAGGGGGAGAAACCAACCCTGGACTGTAAACGTATTAAATAAAAATAAAGTAAAAATGAATATTATTTGTTAAAATATGTATATAAACAGAATTATAGAGTTATAAATAACACCTGGTAATTAGTTCATCTAAATACGCTAAAACCAAGTGCATTCAATTTATCCATAAATCTTTCTTAAAATTTCTTTTGAATTTATTGAAAATCTGGCAAGTTTTCGGCGATTCAGGAATGGACTTAAATGCTGTTATAGTAATATAATATGTAATAATACACCATTAATTCTATACTTCACCGTATTCATTCGTGGAACATGTGAATTGCATGATCATGAAGTGATGAATTATTGATGAATTTGGGTTACCTAACTTAAGAAAAAAACACAGTACATTACAAAATACGTAATGTCATATTCAAGCAACAAACGTATTTTGTAAGCACTTTGCACCGTAACATAAGAAACTGACATTTCCTTTTTAAACTTCTATTAGAGCTTTAGTATACTAGAATTTAATTATCAATGCCCTGTATCATATGTGGATTCTATTACACTGAATACTTTACGCTGGAAATAGGATTTTAATCCTTTTTGACATGAATGTCTTATGTTCAGGGCTCATCCGAAAATTTGTGTGATGTAACGTGACAATACGTGTGACGGAAGTGACGTCACATTAGTCGTTACCGTAGGCCTTGGTCGCCAAAGATGTATTTCAACACACACTATTTATATACATCCACAGCCGCAGCATCTTTGGCGACCAAGGCCTACGGTAACGACTAATGTGACGGCACTTCCTCACACATTTGTCGATTTACGTCTCACATCTTTTCAGACGACTCCCAACCATAAGATATATCCACGTCAAAATGAAAATGTAGTGTAGAAAACCATTTTATACTGAAACCCATCCACGCGCAAATTCTGAAAATAGATTTGTAGGGTAGGAACATTACGTACTGACCTTCACAATACAGTATTTTAAATGTTTTGTTCTAAGGTCGATATGAAGCACCCCTCGCCCCGCCCCCCACCTCCACCTCCCGGCACACACATTAAATCCAGTTTTTTTTCGAGGCAGCATGGTTGTCTTTATGTTTCGTATGAATGTGGTCAGCTGGAGATAAGGGCTTTTTGATTAAAAAACGATTCAATAGTGACGCTGAAAACAAACGTACAGCAGCAGAGCTGTGCCTCGTTCGTTGTCATTTCTTCAAAGAAGTGTCGCCGTTATCTTGAGACAATAACCTGTAGGAAGTTTGTTCGTATTATGGTGTGTATTTCCCACGTACAACTTCTTAATAGGATCATTTCACTTCAAGTCTCAAAGTTTTCACGTTACAGTCTGAACGTGTTTGTCGCGTCTCCCGTCGTAAAATGGAGCGAGAAATATCTGAGGTGAAATAGCAACGTAGTTTAGACAAACAAATTCGTAAAGATACGAGAGAATTGTCTGTGTGTTTGTGTCGTACGCACAGGTCACTCTGCTAAACTATCCGTCTATCTATCTATCTATCTATCTATCTATCAAGAAGGACATCCAGGCATAAAAAGTCGAATGCTCTAGTGTCCACGCCAAGAACATTGGAGGATAGTCCAGAAATAATGTCTTGTCGTTTGGGTCATCAGTCCGTATAGATACTGATTTGATGCAGCTCTTCATGCCACCCCTATCCCTTTCATTTCTACGTAACAACATCTACTCTAATCCGTTTGTCAAATTCATACCTCTACCTACAGTACATCTACCTATCTTACCGCCTATCCTTTGCTCAAAAACTATCCGAACAAGTCCTGGGTGTCTAAAGATGTGTCCTATCATTCTATAACCTCTTATGGTCAAATTTAGCCAAATCTATCTCCTCTCATCAATTCGATTTAGTATCTCTTCATTTGTGATTCGATCTACCTATCTTCAGCACTCTTCTGTAACACCATATTATAAATCTTCTATTGAATTTCCTTCTGACCTAGTTATCGTCGCCATATTGCACTTCCATATAATAATAATAATAATAATAATAATAATAATAATAATAATAATAATAATAATAAAAACCGGGCGAGTTGGCCGTGCGGTTTCCCATTTTCACACCAGGCAAATACTGGTGCTTTACCTTAATTAAGGGCACGGCTACGCCTTTTCCATTTCATCGTCTCCATAATACCTGTTTGTGTCGGTGTGACGTAAAAAACTTGTATAAAATAATTGAAAATAAACTCGGAAATATATATAAACAATTCTAAACTTACGGATGCAATTAGAGTGCGACGAATTCAATTTCTAAGCCATTTGGAAAGAACTAATAACAGCAGACTTCACTAACTTTTGCAAATCAAACGTACGAGATTAAAATGAGGAAGACCTCGCTGAATTAGGATCACCAAATCTGCAGGATAGGAATATAATCAGGAAAATTTTTCACACAGGGGGATCTGAGGAAATAAGAAGAAACGAACGCAACGTACCTGGTCGGAGAAAGAGAAATTACAACAATCGATGAAAATGAAAAACTATTGTGCAAGAATGAAGGCTCCAGAAATGTTGATTCCGCACAGAAGAAGAAGAAGAAGAAGAAGAAGAAGAGTAATAACTAGAGAACGATGATGGAACTTGATTTCGTTATGAAGCACACATGTTGAAACTATCATCCTGGAGTTTCCCCCCTGCAGTTGAAATGAATCTGCTGAGTGTTTACTTTAAGAAATAGTGGTTTAGTTTGTAAACTACAGTGCGAGTTGGCCGTGAGTGGGTTCAAAACCCACTGACGGCAGCCCGGAACATGGTTTTCGGTGGTTTCCCATTCACGCAGTAGGCAAATGCTGGGGATGTACCTTAATCAAGGCTACAGTCGCTTCCTGCCCAATCCTATCCCATTGTCGTCGTAAGTAGGCCTACAGTATGTGTGTGGGTGCGGCGTGATAGAAAGGGGCAAGGCCTCCTAATCTTCTGACTTCATGGCCCATTCCCGTGTGAGTAGAGGCGGTAGAATACACCTGGCAGTTGTGATTGTTTTCTATTTGTTTAACTCGTGCTGACTCGGACATAACGTCCGTGGACCGTGGGATGCGAAGTCATTGGAAAGAAGGCTACAGTGCCACTTAATTAAAGTACAGCCTGGTGTGAGAATGGGAAACCACGGAAAGTTATATTCAGGTCTGCCCACTGTTTCCCGAATGTGCGCTCCATGACTAGACGATTAACATGTTTGCCTTTGGTCCAGGGCCGGGTCGGGAATTTTAACATTCATTGGTTAAGTCCGATGGCTCAGTATTAGAATTCATCATAGACGCGGCCTCATGCTCATAGACGAGCCGGTCGCCTATATGCAAAGACCTGCACCAGGCCCCTTCGGAGATCACAGGCTATTTGTAGCCAACAGCTACACGTCTCGAACCGCGTAGTCAACTGCATTAAACCGCAGAGGCGTGGATTGGCGACCCCCGTTCACCCAGCTGTGTTTGTCATCGTATCCACTTGCTTCTGCCAATCTCTTCACTTTCATCTTTCTTATCCGATCTCTCTTGGTCAACTCTTGTTTCTTTCCGATTCCAACGGAATTAGATTTAGAAGGTTAGGAAGTTTTTCATTTCCATGCCCTCGTTTTCATTCCTCCCCTGAATGGGGATTCGGGCCTCTTAGACGGTGACGCCGTTTCTCAGGTCACGAGATTTATTACGGTGAAGGAGATGCTCGGAGAAAGTGAGGGGGCCTATACTAGGAACTGTCTTAGTGCAGGAGAATGAAAAACCACGGAAAATCATTCTCAGGACAGCCGACGGTTGGAGCCAGCCCTGTCCCGTCTCCCGAATGCAGAGGCGTAGAGCCACTCTGCATCCACCGACACTTCATCTTTCCGCTGTGATTACTATTGAGAGAGAATGCTTGTCTCTTAAAACAATAATCATCACCATCCCACCGGTTTATGAAACTGAATAAACATTTACGGGAGATATTTGAATATATTTACTCGTGAACAGCTTCCCCTGTTCCGACGACAGCGCCAGAAGTTGGTCGTGATAAGTCGACAGAGGAATTTTATTTTTTCCTCTCTTTTGACGCCTTTACTTAATATTTATCTTGCGGATTGTAATATATCCTGCTTAAAAGATAGCGAGAGAACCAGGAGGGCTAAAAAAATATAAAATGGGAGGCCGCAGAAAAAGCCTCTAATCGTGTCGCTGTCTGATTTATCTGCAGGATTTGTTAGGTGGCCGTGTCGGTCTAATCCCTCCGTACCGAGCTTCCTGTCCCGTCGGCGGCAGGAGGGAGGGGCCGGAAGTCACGTGACGTGTGCGTGCCCGACTGCGAAAAGAACTGCGTACTGCATGCGGCGCTGTGCTTGGAGTACAGTAGCACTGGGTAGAGAAGGACGCACAAGTATGTTTTATAGGAATTTGGACAGACTTCAGTCAAACAACAGCCACGAATTTTAAACCTACTCTCGAAGTTTAAAATTTAAGTTTCAAGGTTGTTCGCTTATAAGGAAGCATATGGTAAACAGTAAAAGTTCCTGTTAATATTTCAGTACAGATTTTATTCATTTTATCACACGTAGCATTAAACAAATTTCTACATACTATTTTTCTGATCGTTTACTTTGTTTTATGATGACCTTAGATGTTAGGCCCCTTTAAACAACAAGCATCATCATCAACGATGTCTAGTGGACTGAAGTTTGCAGCAAGTTTTGAATCACACTTTTAGTTCATTGTTACTGTTTATGTTGCTGAATAGCGTATAAGAACGATAAGGACTGAATCTTTGTGCGTGCGTAAGAGTTTAAGCTAGAGGTTAAACGCCATCCGTGGCTTATAAAAGCTTAAACTGTGACACTAGCCCTAACCAACTAGGCTGTCTGGTCGGTTAGCCCAGTGCTCCGCGTACTGACGTTCAGTTCAGAGGGTCCCAGGTTCGATTCCCGGTCATCTCGGGGATTTTAGCTTCGTCTGGTTAATTTCTCCGACTCGGAGCTGGGTGTTAGTGAATCTCTTAATACGCACCCTCATGTGCAAACAGCACAGCACTCTAGCAATCACAACACACAAAACATCCTTCCAACCATTTACGTAGGATTGGCATCGGGAAGGGCATCTGGCCGTACAACGCCGACTAAACATGAACTTTCGACCTCAAATGATTAGGGAAAGGAAATAACTGTTCCCTGTGCGAAAATGAAATGGTGATAAATATGTGTTTCGATCATGGCCATCCATGACCAGCTGCTAATTTCAGATGACGACCAGCCATAAGACAGAGTCTGCACGGTTGCTAGGTAACACTGTCTGGCCATCTATCCATACCCTACATCACAGCCTGCATGGTTGCGAGGTAACATTCTCTGGCCATCTATCCATACCCTACATCACAGCCTGCACGGTTGCTAGGTAACATTGTCTGGTCATCCATCCATACCCTACATCACAGCCTGCACGGTTGCTAGGTAACATTGTCTGGTCATCCATCCATACCCTACATCACAGCCTGCACGGTTGCTAGGTAACATTCTCTGGCCATTTATCCATACCCTACATCACAGCCTGCACGGTTGCTAGGTAACATTCTCTGGCCATCTATCCATACCTTACACCACAGCCTGCACGGTGGCTAGGTTACACTACCGTCACTCATTTCGTTACATGCACTATTTCGTTACACACATTTCCGCATGACCCCCAGTTAACGGACATATTTATGGGAATATTTGTGAGGAACTTATCTTGTTTCAGCAGGTTGCCTAATGTATAGTTTTCCCCTTTCCATCTCTTTCATGTGTGTCGCGTTTTGAATATAGTCTTTTAAGTTTTGATTTCTTTTCAGTTCAGCTCGTTTTGGCAATCGTCCTCATCCCCGGATCTCCACTGTCTCTGGCTAGCTCTCTCATTTATTTCCCAAATGCCCAGCCTTCACACCCATAC
Organism: Anabrus simplex; assembly: GCF_040414725.1. Taxonomy (NCBI): domain Eukaryota; kingdom Metazoa; phylum Arthropoda; class Insecta; order Orthoptera; family Tettigoniidae; genus Anabrus; species Anabrus simplex. Next base: position 8,157,658 of record NC_090275.1, on the reverse strand, counting down.
AATGTATGTCCAACCGTCGTCCCATTTGTCTGCGAGATTGGGCGTGAAGTGAGGTGTACCGTCGTAGAGTTTCTAGGACCGGATGCCCTTCCTGACGTAAAACTCATCAGAGGAGTTAGTGACATGTAACGAATGACGTGATATATGATAGTAGGAACGGAGAGGATGCAACTCCTGTCGAATGACACCAACGGTTTAATGTCACCATCCGACATGAACAGCGTCATATGCCCTCACTCCATATGAGCACTGCGGAGAGGTCTGGCACGCAATCTAGTGATTAGGAACTGTGTACCACCACTTCTCCTACTCGCTGGCCGACATTCTGATGAGACAGTGGGTTCGATCCCCACTGACGGCAGCGCTGAACATGGCTTTCCGTGGTTTCCTATTTTCACACCAGGCTAAATATTGGAGCTTTACCTTAAGGCTAAGGCCGCTTCCTTCACACTCCCAAGAAATAAAATATTTAGCAGAGGACTTTGTGTACCATTTGAGAGAGTGGGAAATATTGTGAAGTAAAACGCGATTTCCTAATGAATGTACTCATTTATAAATCCACTGTCCACTACTGGCGCAGAAGTCTCCGCACGGTGTGACCACTACTGGTGTTAACCTTCCGTCGGGCGCAACTGATCTTACTGGCCTATATCGGCCAGTTCATCAGAATCTTTTATTTTACTTATTTGATAATGAAACAGTGCAACAACTTATAAATATTTGCAATAATAATACGTCGTGAACGGGGTTCGCGACGCGCCTCTCGCGTGTTTATGAGTGAGCGAACGGACTCGAACGAAATTCGAATACGCGACATCCACGGTATAAAGCCTATGAAATGAGGCGTAGCAGGTATATCGACACATGTAAATATGAAGGGAAATTACAGGACAGTCTGTATAATTCATAACTAATAATAATAATAATAATAATAATAATAATAATAATAATAATAATAATAATAATAATAATAATAATAATAATAATAATACGTAATGATAGGGATGTTAGAAAGAATATTTTAAAGAAAGAATCAGAATATTCGATGCTGAGTTGAAACTTGTAATCAAGTCTAGTTGGTGACTCAGTCTTACGAAAGACAGGTGATAGTGTGAGTGAGTGCGAAGTTATTGTGATAATGTACGATGTCAGGTATAAGAGACACAGCGAGAGCTTCCAAACCTTTCTAGAATGTCACGTGTAATTGCAACGTGACAAGTAATATTATCCATCCTAATGCTCCCCAGGCACATTACTCCCGAACACGATATATATCTCTATTGCATTTTGTTTCAGAATTTATACTTTTTTAAAATCGACTTTCTTATGATAATATTTACGTGAACATAGGTGATAAGTATAGTGTAAAGGGCAATTATTAAAATATATAGCAGTTTTCTTCAGCAAATGTAAATTATTTTTGTTTCTGATTTCTAAAGACTACCTGTCCGGCTCATTACGCCCGCTGGCCTGGAAATGGAATTCCAGTTTGACATCAAGTGGTACGGCATAAATATTTGGGGAATACGGGAAAACCGTTCTCAAGTAGATAACGACCTAGGTGGTACGGAATGTCCGTGGTACCCCACAGCTAACCGCCTCACCGACGTTCAACAAAATGGGTATGCTGAGATAGATGGAGCTATACCCAAGTTTGTTTACATGTTTAGACAGTTCAAAGGACGAGATGTGTCAACATAGGTCTAGGTGGAATCTGTTTATGACTTACGCAGGTAATGCATAACTTTTTTTTGGTGTGTTTAGCCCGAAAGTCGGTTTGATCTTCAACAGCTCAGCTCTTATAGATGGTTTTGTGAATTGACGAAAGGGTAAATGTTGAAAACAGATTAGACTATCCGAAAGATATGGACTGGATTTACTGAAAAAGACAGAAATATGAATGATGTTGATAATTACACAGTTATTAGTACATTTAATTATTTATGGAGACATTGTCGAGTATGTTATTATTTGATTCACCTATTGACAGAATGAATGTATCTGTTGTTATTTAAATAACTAACATGCTGCAATATTTAACGAAAATATGTTGAGGAGATCTTTTTTATAGGTACAGTGCTTCTATAATTGAGGTATTAAACTGCGGCGTCGTGCGGCTACTGTCTCGGATATATTGTCTTCGCTCCAAATATTTCTGGTCAGCCTTCCTAAAGCAGTGCAATGTAGTCAGCGAATATGGAATATTGTTGTTCCACGCGAAGCTGGAGTTTGAAGTATCACGCTTTTGCAATGTTCGCGGGCCAAATTACGGTTCCGAAACTATAGAATAGAAAGTAATACTGCCATCCCCTACTTCCTCTGAAGTTGGGGAGAGGTGGACAGAGTGGTCCACGACCGCCAACCCCCTCACTTTCTCCGAGCATCTCCTTCACCGTCACAAATCTCCCGGCCTGAGAGACGCCCTTACCGTCTAAGAAGCCTGCATCGCCTTTCAGGGGAGGAATGAAAACATTTTACTAGTAGTAGAGAGAGGCAGGCTGTTAGCAGCTGTCCAGCGACTAGCCTACACGGGCATGGAGGTCACGCCTCTTGACAATGCGCACCGAACTGGTGGACTAAAGCTACCCTCATCCTATCGGCTTTGCAAGGCTCTATCACTTGATACATTTTGTTTACTAACATCAGTCATATTAAGATTGTAAGCTTATATAGCCTTCTGCTAGAACTCTTCTTTTAGGAAATCAATTCTAGGGATATTGATTTGCATTGTGTTCTGGCAACGAGAAACTTTTATATATGTATCATTTTTCCAAGACATCCTCAACCTTATTCAAATTATGGATGGAATGTACATTCAGCAAAACAAGCAAGTTAGAGAAACTTTTATTTTTTACGAAGTAAAAATGTCTCAACAATAAACATTTTATGTGTGCGGTAAAAATCCGCTTTTTTGTATACAACCTGAATCACCTTTACATCTCATGGGCGTATTATATTATCTTGATACGAACAAAACATCCAAATATGCCTAAACCCGCCCTCTTATCATTATATGATTTTTCACGAGAGTTTAATCCTGATGTAAACAAATAGGCGGAGCATCTTGGCTTTGCACGTGGACATATACGTAGTTGATTGGAGAATCAACCATCGCACTCACTGGACTGTATGCGAGCTCGAAGAAAATTAGTACGACGCATTAATTTAATTTTATCTTAGTTTATTACATTTAGATAGTCTGAAAGAGTACGTAATCAAATTAAAATATGGTTGTCATATATACCGGTGTATATCTATATTTTTTAAAATAAAACAGAGATTAAATAACGAGATATGAAGGCAAAAGGCGTGGTGTAATACAGGAAGTCTTCTCATAGTGAGGGAAAGTCCCAAGCAGTACAGCGTGGAGATAAGGTGTTACATCTTGCAGCAGCTGTCAGTGTCAGTATTCATAGCGAGAGAAATGGAGCAAGAGGTAGGACCATCGCGTGTAGTGAAGCACAAAAGAGGAAAACCGCTCAGAAGTGACCATAGGCAGTGCGTTGTGAATGTTTTTAATAAAATAAGTGAACAGAATCCAGAATCTCCCTTTAGACCCCTCTGTTTAGTTTCACACAGCTCAAAAACTGTTCCTCATCTATTTTAGGTCATATGAGCAGCACTGTATGTCCGAACACGAGACGTTGACGGGGCGGAGGTCGATACTACACGATCAGCGAATCACAACTCTTTCTTTGGCTGAGGCGTGGACATACCTTGTTTACATCAGGATTAAACTCTCGTGAAAAATCATATAGTAGTGTGACATGTCAACCGACACTTCTGGAATTCGATGACACAAGGTTGAGGTGCACTATATGTGTCGATACAGCACTCGTGTAGGAGTGGGAAGTGGCAGACGCGGTGGATGCGATGCGATGCGATGCGATGCGAAGCGGGACGGCCTCACTCCTCGCTAAATGGCTGTCATGTATTATCATCAGGACTCTGGGATAAATCTCCATCACGACGAGTTAAGTGCTATTAATAGCCTGCGCTAGGGGTGTATGTGTGGTGCTAAAGCGGACGTACTGTGTCGTATTCCTTCATTGTTAGATACAACTTGGTGAAGTGCAAAGACACACATTCGTCTTGATTACAGGCAGCTGTGCCATTACGTCAGTGCTAGGGGTATTGATAACACGTCTTCTCTCTAGGAAGTCCTGCCATACTAGCAGAGATGCTGTCACGGCTAATAACAATAGGATTAACATAAACGTAGGAAAAACAACATACATCATACATCATCATTATAGACTGTTATGCCTTTCAGCGTTCAGTCTGCAAGCCTTTGAGAATTTACTAAACGTCGCCACAATCCTCGATTTGCAAGTAGTGTTGTGGCCTCATTTAGTTCTATACCTCTTATCTTTAAATCGTTAGAAACAGAGTCTAACCATCGTCGTCTTGGTCTCCCTCTACTTCTCTTACCCTCCATAACAGAGTCCATTATTCTCCTAGGTAACCTATCCTCCTCCATTCGCCTCACATGACCCCACCATCGAAGCCGGTTTATGCGTACAGCTTCATCCATCGAGTTCATTCCTAAATTAGCCTTTATCTCCTCATTCCGAGTACCCTGTTTGTACCAGCAATCATTCTTGCTACTTTCATGTCTGTTACTTCTAACTTATGAATAAGATATCCTGAGTCCACCCAGCTTTCGCTCCCATAAAGCAAAGTTGGTCTGAAAACAGACCGATGTAAAGATAGTTTCGTCTGGGAGCTGACTTCTTTCTTACAGAATACTGCTGATCGCAACTGCGAGCTCACTGCATTAGCTTTACTACACCTTGATTCAATCTCACTTACTATATTACCATCCTGGGAAAACACACAACCTAAATACTTGAAATTATCGACCTGTTCTAGCTTTGTATCACCAATCTGACATTCAGTTCTGTTGGATTTCTTACCTACTGACATCAATTTAGTCTTCGAGAGGCTAATTTTCATACCATACTCATTGCACCTATTTTCAAGTTCCAAGATGTTAGACTGCAGGCTTTCGGCACAGTCTGCCATTAAGACCAAGTCGTCAGCATAGGCCAGGCTGCTTACTACATTTCCACCTAACTGAATCCCTCCCTGCCATTTTATACCTTTCAGCATATGATCCATGTAAACTACAAACAGCAAAGGTGAAAGATTACAGCCTTGTCTAACTCCTGTAAGTACCCTGAACCAAGAACTCATTCTACCATCAATTCTCACTGAAGCCCAATTGTCAACATAAATGCCTTTGATTGATTTTAATAATCTACCTTTCATTCCATAGTCCCCCAGTATAGCGAACATCTTTTCCCTCGGTACCCTGTCATATGCTTTCTCTAGATCTACGAAACATAAACACAACTGCCTATTCCTCTCGTAGCATTTTTCAATTACCTGGCGCATACTGAAAATCTGATCCTGACAGCCTCTCTGTGGTCTGAAACCACACTGGTTTTCATCCAACTTCCTCTCAACGACTGATCGCACCCTCCCTTCCAAGATGCCTGTGAATACTTTGCCTGGTATACTAATCAATGAGATACCTCGATAGTTGTTGCAATCCTTCCTGTTCCCTTGCTTATAGATAGGTGCAATTACTGCTTTTGTCCAATCTGAAGGTACCTTACCAACACTCCACGCTAATTTGACTACTCTATGACGCCATTTCATTCCTGCCTTCCCACTATACTTCACCATTTCAGGTCTAATTTCATCTATTCCTGCTGCCTTATGACAATGGAGTTTATTTACTATCCTTTCCACTTCCTCAAGCATAATTTCACCAACATCATTTTCCTCCTCCCCATGAGCTTGACTGTTTGCAACACCACCATGATGATTTCCTTTTACATTGAGAAGATGTTCAAAATATTCCCTCCACCTCTCCAGTGATTCCCTGGGATCTGTTATGAGTTCACCTGAATTACTCAAAACACTGTTCATTTCCTTTTTCCCTCCCTTCCTAAGATTCTTTATTACTGTCCAGAAAGGTTTCCCTGCTGCTTGACCTAGCCTTTCCAGGTTATTACCAAAATCTTCCCATGACTTATTTTTGGATTCAACAACTATTTGTTTCGCTCTGTTTCTTTCATCTACGTACAAATCCCTGTCTGCCTCGGCCCTTGTTTGGAGCCATTTCTGATAAGCCTTCTTTTTACGTTTACAGGCTGCTCTCACTTCATCATTCCACCAAGATGTTCGCCTTTTCCTATCTTTACACACAGTTGTTCCTAGGCATTCCCTTGCTGTTTCTACTACAGCATCCCTGTATGCCACCCATTCATTTTCTATATCCTGAACCTGCTTACTGTCTACTGTTCGAAACTTCTCACTAATCATATCCATGTACTTCTGTCTAATTTCCTCGTCCTGGAGATTTTCTACCCTTATTCGTTTGCAGACAGATTTCACTTTCTCTACCCTAGGCCTAGAAATACACGGACACAATTCTTGTCCTAATTCCTCCCACTGACAAATCTACCCACATCATTCGCTCACTTACGTGCCTAACAGAAACTATGTTGCGTGCAATGGTATTCCTGATAAAGAGCCCTACCCCAGACTCTGCCCTTCCCTTTCTAACACCCGTCAAGTACACTTTATAATCTCCTATCTCTTCCTCCTTATCTCCCCTTACCCGAATATCACTTACTCCTAGCACATCCAGATGCATTCTCTTTGCTGACTCAGCAAGTTCTACCTTCTTTCTTCCATAAGCCCCATTAATATTGATAGCTCCCCATCGAATTCCATTTCGTTCGCCAAGTTGTTTCCAAGGAGTCCCTCGCCTGTCAAATGGGAGTGGGACTCCATTACTCCCATAGGTCCGAGGCTTGCTTAAAATGTTCTGAGCTCGGTAAATTCATGAAGCAGAATGCTGCCCTACTTGCACATAGTCCATCTGAGGATCTCTCCTCTAACGGGTTATGGACCACCGGTGAATTGTATAGTCCTAGCCGCCCGAGCACAAGGAGGGCCACGACTCAGAATATGTCCGAGATGCCCACTCCCATTCCATAGCAACTGGTATCCCGACTCTCAGGACCACATACTAGGCCACTCAGCCGTTGCCCATGGTTCACGAACTAGGACGTGACTACAGTAACCCACAAACATGAACCATAGGAAAAACAATACTAATTATATTAAACGGGAAAGCCGGGCTGAGTGGCTCATACGGTTGAGGCAGCGGTCTTCTGACCCCAACTGGGCAGGTTCGATCCTGTCTCAGTATCGTGGTATTTGAAGGTGCTCAAATACGTCACACTCGTGTCGGTGGATTTAATGGCACGTAAAAGAACTCCTGCGAGACTAAATTCCGGCACCTCGGCGTGTCCGAAAACCGTAAAAGTAGTCATTGGAACGTAAAGCAAATAACATTATTATTATTATTATTATTATTATTATTATTATTATTATTATTATTATTATTATTATTATTATTATTATTCAGGATTACATGCCCGCTGCATATGAAAACTGACAGCGGGCCAGTACTAGTAGTTCAATTTAGATGCCTTGATTAGAACATAATTAAAAATCTCCAGTGTTAGCAGCAAATTAAAACTCGGATAAATCAGGTCTTCCGCGATACAAAGGCTGTGTTATGTAGAAGTAAAATGTCCATCAGCGTAAGGAAAGGAATGTTGAAATGGTACATGTGATATGTACCTAGCTTTGTACTGTGCCAAGAGCTGAACTGTGAACAAAAGAGGAGAGATCGTGACGTTAGATGTGGTGTTGGTGTAGCTGGGTGGAAGGGAAGATCAGCTCTGAGGAATTAGGCAGTGTGCAAGGAAAAAGAGATGGCTGCTAGGCCAAATTAGGAACAGAAAACTTGCGGGGATGGGTCACAGACTGAGGCAGGTGACTGAATTCCTGGCAAGCGATCACGTGGAAGACGTTTGTGAAGATATTCCTTGAGAAGGCAAGGTTAGGAAGTTATGAAGAAGCCAAACGTACTGCACACGATCGAATCAACTAGTAGATAAGCATTGTAGAATCAGCAGACTCCCACAGAGAGTTGCTCTGAGTTTGATTGCTGTAACACTGAAGCTTCCGGAGGTGAGAGTACCTAAAGATTAAAACTCCACAGTTCTAGTCCTTCATGCAAGCAACTCAATGTTGAAAACATGCTAGGGATATGAGCTACGAATTTTAGGTAAATAAAATATAAAGCATGAGAATATATTCTTTATGTATTCCTAAAAATTACAATCCTCTTCTTAATCATTGTTAGATCGATTAGATTAGGAATTTTCCTTTTTCTACCACTGCGAGCACTAATGTGAGTCCATGCAGACTTTCACTTAAGCCCTTATAACTACATTCAGTGTGATAATTTTTAAAAGTCTGAGGGTATTGAACTTAGAAACACATTACAAAAAATGTGAATAAGTGAATTTGGCTAGAATTTGAATTTTAGAAAACGAGTAAAGATACAAGCGATTTTAGGCTGTTTTCCCGGAACTGCATTTAGGCCGTAAGTGATTTTCAAATTTTTGTTTCTTTGATAGAGTTATCCATGACTCATAATTTGAAACCTTCCCGGGCCTTTTAGCCCTTTTTTTGCTATTGGCTTTACGTCGCACCGACACAGATATGTCTTATGGGAACGATGGGACAGGAAAGGGCTAAGACTGGGAAGGAAGCGGCCGTGGCCTTAATTAAGGTAGAGCCCCAGCATTTGCCTGGTGTGAAAATCAGTGAAATTTATGACTTTCAGAAGGATGTATTTGGAGTTTGAAAGCCAAAAGTTAAAGTCGATCCTTTTTCTTCAAAATGTCGTAAACTGCGGAAGTTTTAACAGAAATTATCTGTATAATACTGTAATAAATTTATTCTATCTGTTGTTGTTGTTGTTGTTGTTGTTGAGAGCTCAGGCCTGATGCTGGTTGGATCCTCAACAGCTCTGCCATCAGCCGTCACAGATAGCCTAGGCATCACTGAAGAGGTGTACTAGGGACATGAGGAGTGATGAAGTTTCCCGTTGCTTTCCTCGCTGAGCTGGAAGTTGCTATTTATATCAGTGTGCCAAGCCCACTGAAATGTATGCGCCAACCGACCATATGAGCAACATTTTCACACCATTCACAACAGGAACTGGCTGCTTAAGATATGGCATTACTAGCATCGCTCATACCTCAGTCACTTTCATGTTGTCATTGCCAAGGATAACACTGAGACAGGTGAATGAAAGTAACAAAATTGCTCTATCTCATAGCAAACACAGAGTCTCGCCAGGAAAGGCAATATTTTATCTGAATATACACAAAGGTCCGCCTCTATGGTGTAGTGGTTAGCGTGATTGGCTGCCACCCCCGGAGGTCCGGGTTCGATTCCCGGCTCTGCCACGAAATTTAAAAAGTGGTACGAGGGCTGGAACGGGGTCCACTCAGCCTCGGGAGGTCAACTGAGTAGAGGTGGGTTCGATTCCCACTTCAGCCATCCTGGAAGTGGTTTCCGTGGTTTCCCACTTCTCCTCCAGCCAATTGCCGGGATGGTACCTAACTTACGGCCACGGCCGCTTCCTTCCCTCTTCCTTGCCTATCCCATCCAATCTTCCCATCCATCCACAAGGCCCCTGTTCAGCATAGCAGGTGAGCCCCGCCTGTGCGAGGTACTGGTCATCCTCCCCAGTTGTATCCCCCGACCCATAGTCTGAAGCTCCAGGACACTGCCCTTGAGGCGATAGAGCTGGGATCCCTCGCGGAGTCCGAGGGAAAAACCTACCCTGGAGGGAAAACAGATTAAGAAGAAGAAGATATACACAAAGAAAAAAAATGCTAAAATTAATTTTCACTTGACATTTTTCACTCAGATCATTTTTCCTCCATAGTGCAAAATTTTAGTTTTGGAATTGGTACCTTTAGGATATAAGCTTCTCAAATGTAAGCAAAAAAGTAAATCAGTATGAGATTTGATGACGTTCTACGTCCAGGTGTCCTTAAGGTAACGGCGAAGCCGGCGGCTGGTCTTAAGAGGTCCCTATTTATTATTATTATTATTATTATTATTATTATTTTCTTTTTTAAACAAATTTTCCGTGTCCAACACAGCCAGGTTGACTCTAACATAGCATGAAAATGTTTGCTGAAAGAAGTTAGAATGTTTGGCTGAACAATAACTGCTGTTAAACTTTGTCGATTTCCGTGTTAAGCTATGAGTTCCTCATGTTTCTGGAATTAACAATAACGTGAATTGATACTGAAGGTTCATTTCCTAAAATGAAGTTACCGGTACTAAATTTTAATCCGGGCGAGTTGGCCGTGCGGTTAGGGGCGCATACTTGTGAGCTTGCATCCGGGAGATGGTAGGTTCGAACCCCACTGTCGGCAGCCTTGAAGATGGTTTTCCGTTGTTTTTTACTTTCACACCTGGGAAATGCTGTTCCCTAATTAAGGTCACGGCCACTCTTAGGCCTTTCCTATCGCATCGTTGCCATAAGACCTGTTTGTGTCTACACACTATTTTTCCATGAAAACTGTTTCATATGAAATTTTGAGTCTGTTTTTCTGCAATTTCATGTATATTACTATTATTATGGCTGAACAGTGGGAAATGCGATAGACGGGCTGACACGGCTGGCCTCAGGTGATGTTGGTCTTTTGATTGAACAGTGAAATGGAACACGGCTGGCGGTGTAACAACTGTCAAATCACAGCCGCGCCTGTTTGTGTACAGCAAAGAGCAGAGCCATAGGACAAGCAATTACCGATTGAAGTATCAATTTTTGAAGGGCCACCTCGAATGACATATTGTGTGTGTTTACCTTGCTCATCCTCCCGGGCCTGCAGAGCGATACAGAGTGGAGTTCTCAACTATAGCGCACGCAGTACTTTGCGTCATTGATTATGTGAATACACAGCCTCTGGCACAACTACAGTATTCTTTCGGTTCTGCCTACTAAAATATAGGTGTTGTTCAATTGAGACTTAGACAGAGCTGCACAGCTCAGAACGTGCTCAGTCTGATACACGCCTTCCGTTATGTAGAATTAAGGAAGAAAATGACTCGATATTTGTAATAATATTATTTGTTTTTACGTCCCACTATCACGTTTTATGGTTTTCGGACACGCCGAGGTGCCGGAATTTAGTTCAGAAGGAGTTATTTTACATGCCAGTAAATGTACCGAGATGAGGCTGCCGTATTGGAGCACCTTGAAATACCAAACCGAGCCAGGAATGAACCAGCCAATCGACATTCTTGTTGAGGTGGTGGTGGGTGTTGTTATTGTTTTAACAGGAAATACAACTAGGCATCCGATACTTCGAAAATGAAGGTAGTTTATCGGCCACGGAAAGACAAGGAACAATAAGGAAATACATCCTAGGCCTCAAATGCTCTAATACCGTCGGGCTTGGAAAACAAGAAGAGTTGACCAAGGGAGGTCGGATAGGAGGAGCCTGGCAAACAAGTTAGTGGAAGTAATGTCAGGACTGAGCTAAGTGCCGTGTGGTCAGCTCCCAAATTAAGAGCCTCTGGGGTACCTTTTAATCACCTGTGTGTGTAATTCTACCGCCCCCAACTACAGGAGGGATTTGTGCTCGAGGTTACGTCCAAAATAATACAAGTTAGCATGATTCAATTCTTGTGCAAAGAAAGTGCTTGAACCAGGAAAACTGTCAGCAAATAACGTGCTTGTGCTCGGCAGTAACGCATGCCTGTTTTTACAACAGACAATCGGTGCCGCTATCCCGTGGAGTGTCCACTTTATAATCGCGTCCATGCCGACAAACTTTTAGGGGCCCAAACTTCGCCAAAACGTAATAATTTATTATTCGTGATCTATAAAATATAGGTCACTGTTAATTTGTTTATTTTTTAATTAACAATAGTGACTATACAAAGTACCCATTGCACGGTGTTGCCACATTCCTTTCTCATTCCCTTCGCTTCCGGCTCACTTGTTCGTTCGTTCAGACCACTGTGTTCTGTTGTTCGTAACTCCGAATTGAGAGGTTTGGCAACTTCCAGCAACATGGCCCGGTGAGCAGGCTTGTCTCCATGGCAACCACAGTGGGTCTGTCCACGTTTCCATGGCAACCATACTCCCTACTCCCTTCTTCCCACTCAGACAGGCAGTAAACTGACCTCCCTCTAAGAACTGTCATAACGCTTCTTTCAATATTATCATTATAGGCCTACGTTTTTATAAAATTATGCATTATAGTATTTCTGGAGCATTTAATCACTCCAGAAAAGTATTCAGGGAAAATTCCAGGAAAATTTAAACCAAAATTTAAGAATCAAAACATGATTTTGACAATTCTCTTGACAATTTATCCTTAGTAATTACAATTTTTAGATCAATAATCCACTACCGTTAAATGAGCGGAGCGACCGCGCTCTGCACTCTGGAGATGCTAACACTAATGGCGTGCGACCTCCGCAGATGCCTGGTGCAGGTCTTACAAGCGGCCAGCGCGACTGTGAGGATGGGGCCCTACCAATGATTACTTCTATCGCTGAATACCTCACACATACCTAGACCCCGAGCCATCCTAATTAACCAATTAGGTTTAAAATCCCTGACCCGGTCGAGAATCCAATATGCATATTTATTGCCTTGACTAGTTATTTTCGGATGAAAAATACAGTCCGGTTTTTTGCAAAATACGGGACGTCCTTGCAGAAGTGCTCCCCAGTGGAAAAGGAAATTATTGGATTATTGGACCTTTATGTAATTATTATTATTATTGGACCGTTGTTTTCATATATATACACTGACTGACAGAGCAAATGCAACACCAAGAAGGAGTGGTCAGAACTTTATGCCAATTGCAGGGTAGACTGACATCACTGAGGTATGCTCATGATGTGAAATGCGCCGCTGTGCTGCGCACGTAGCGAACGATAAATGGGACACGGCGTTGGCGAATGGCCCACTTCGTACCGTGATTTCTCAGCCGACAGTCATTGTAGAACGTGTTGTCGTGTGCCACAGGACACGTGTATAGCTAAGAATGCCAGGCCGCCGTCAACGGAGGCATTTCCAGCAGACAGACGACTTTACGACGGGTATGGTGATCGGGCTGAGAAGGGCAGGTTGGTCGCTTCGTCAAATCGCAGCCGATACCCATAGGGATGTGTCCACGGTGCAGCGCCTGTGGCGAAGATGGTTGGCGCAGGGACATGTGGCACGTGCGAGGGGTCCAGGCGCAGTCCGAGTGACGTCAGCACGCGAGGATCGGCGCATCCGCCGCCAAGCGGTGGCAGCCCCGCACGCCATGTCAACCGCCATTCTTCAGCATGTGCAAGACACCCTGGCTGTTCCAATATCGACCAGAACAATTTCCCGTCGATTGGTTGAAGGAGGCCTGCACTCCCGGCGTCCGCTCAGAAGACTACCATTGACTCCACAGCATAGACGTGCACGCCTGGCATGGTGCCGGGCTAGAGCGACTTGAATGAGGGAATGGCGGAACGTCGTGTTCTCCGATGAGTCACGCTTCTGTTCTGTCAGTGATAGTCACCGCAGACGAGTGTGGCGTCGGCGTGGAGAAAGGTCAAATCCGGCAGTAACTGTGGAGCGCCCTACCGCTAGACAACGCGGCATCATGGTTTGGGGCGCTGTTGCGTATGATTCCACGTCACCTCTAGTGCGTATTCAAGGCACGTTAAATGCCCACCGCTACGTGCAGCATGTGCTGCGGCCGGTGGCACTCCCGTACCTTCAGGGGCTGCCCAATGCTCTGTTTCAGCAGGATAATGCCCGCCCACACACTGCTCGCATCTGCCAACAGGCTCTACGAGGTGTACAGATGCTTCCGTGGCCAGCGTACTCTCCGGATCTCTCACCAATCGAACACGTGTGGGATCTCATTGGACGCCGTTTGCAAACTCTGCCCCAGCCTCGTACGGACGACCAACTGTGGCAAATGGTTGACAGAGAATGGAGAACCATCCCTCAGGACACCATCCGCACTCTTATTGACTCTGTACCTCGACGTGTTTCTGCGTGCATCGCCGCTCGCGGTGGTCCTACATCCTACTGAGTCGATGCCGTGCGCATTGTGTAACCTGCATATCGGTTTGAAATAAACATCAATTATTCTTCCGTGCCGACTCTGTTTTTTCCCCAACTTTCATCCCTTTCGAACCACTCCTTCTTGGTGTTGCATTTGCTCTGTCAGTCAGTGTGTGTGTGTGTGTGTATATATATATATATATATATATATATACGAGGTATATACATGCTATGAACAAAGATCTGGAATCACAGATAAGGCTATTTGCGGATTTTGTTGTACTGTATAGACTAGTGCATGAGCTGTAGGATTGTGAGCGACTGCAGGCGGGCTTGAACAATGTAGTGGGATGGACAGCGGACAATGATACGAATGTAAATGGGAGGAAAAGTCAAGTTATAAGTTTCAGCAAGATTAAACGTCCTCACAGAGTTAATGATTGTGTTGATGGGGGTGAGAGTACCTCATGATAGTATTTAGGGGTTGTAGTAAGGATGTAAAGGACAGGGCGTATAAGTGTCTGGAAAGACCGCAGTTAGAGTATAGTTCCTGTGTGTGGGACTCTCACCGGGACTACTTGATAGAAGAACTGTAACAATTAAAACGAAAGCAATACGATTTGTTCTGGGTGATTTTTGATAAAAGAGTAGTGTTACTAAAATGTTGCAAACTTTTGGCTCGAAGACTTGGGAGTAAGGAGACGAGATGCTCTATTATGCGGTATGTTTCGAGCTGTCAGTGGTGAGTTGGGGGTGGAATGCCGTAAGTACATATGCTTGAGTAAGGTAAGGTTTATTCTGCCCGAAGGCAGGTCCGAACCTTCGCAGAGGTGTTCCTGAGCCGGAGTTTACGTGCGGTAGGGTGGCCTGTTCCTTTCCGCTCCTCCATTCCCTTACCCCCCACCAACAGCGCGTGGCAACCCATCCAACTCCTGACCACGCCCAATGTTGCTTAACTTCGGAGATCTCACGGGATCCGGTGTTTCAACACGGCTACGGCTTGAGTGGAGCATTAAAAACTAGGTCGTCGCCATAAGACCTATCTGTGTCGGTGCGACGTAAAACAAAACAAACACTAGGAAATATCATAATATGAAGATAAAGTTGGAGTTCAAGAAGACACATTGAAGCAAATACTCATTTATAGGACGAGGAGTAAGGGATTGGAATATATTTTCAAGGGAAATATTCGATAAATTTCCAAGCTCGTTGAAAATATTTGAGGAAATTAAATTAAATGTAAACATGAGATAGAGAATTGATGGGGAATCTGCCACCTGGGCGACCGCCCTAAATGCAGATCACTGAGATTGATTTATTGAACGATAACCTCAGAATATATCGTGGCTAAGGTTCTGTCATCTGAAGTTGAATGTTCTCCGAGTAATTTCAAAGAATTCTCACTTTACGTGTGCTGCGGGTCAGTATTTATCGCAGACCCGTTTTCGCAGGTGCAGAGTCGATATGCAATGCTGATCGACGCGCCGATAGTGAGCGATGCCACTGACTTCTGCTTGTGCACGTTGTTGACATGCCTGGTGTCACTTTTAACTCACTGGTAGCTAATGAGTTTTGATTTTAGAGGAGAAATACATGCGCAAGTTCAGTAAATATCGGGTGTCAACAATTAAACTGGTGGTGTTCAGTGCGACACAGCACAGGCTGTAATGATTGCAGGAGTCTGGAATTTCGAAGAAATGCTAATTAAGCAACGCACTCGCGAATTATGACACAAAACATATTGGTTCAAAGTCTTGCCACCAGGCGAACATATGGCGCTGTAAGCAGTTGGAACGTGCAATTTCCCGCAAGTCTGACGTCAGAATAAGCTTGTGTTTGAACTGCACATCTAAGGTATACTCATCAGTTGATTCTGTAGTTTTGATGTAATTGATCTCATTTAAGCTATTACGCAGTCCGGGGGGCGTCCACGCGCTCTATCATTTGTTTTGTGGGTCCTGAGGATCCCCTTCCCGTAACATTTCCGTCTCACAACAGTCGGTGTTCTTGTAGTTTGCTTGGAGGTGCTTACGATGTAGTGTACCTCAGACAATTAATTATATTTTCATTACATTCTTTGCACAATCGTTTTGAAAATGTAATGGACGGTCTTATAAAGTCTCCGCTGGACTTAACTCGCAACACGTGTAACGAAAGTGATAGCATTATTCAGTATTGCTCCAAATATGTCAGTTTCTTTGTGTCGCCTCCAGAATAATTCATATATTGCGGACAGGTTATGTGCCGAGAACTGGGTCGAGCGCATGTCGAAAGGGGGGAGACAAAAAGTGGTTCAAAGAGACGAGTTATGAGTGGACACATTGAATGGTTTCTGGGGAGGGCTAAGTTCACTTTTCACTTCACATAATGTTTGTTCATTTCCTGACAAAACTTCTCCAACTTTTGTACGGAAATTTTCTCCTGTGCTGTGGTCTTTAGTAATAACATATCTTCCTCTGTGGCCTACAAGATTGTGGGTT